>NC_137737.1:39038059-39281470 GCF_963264785.1 Psittacula echo | reverse complement strand
AACTCCACATAGGAAACCTTGCTCTCAGTTTCCTCCAAGAACAGGCTACCTAATGAAAATGGAACTTAGGAAGGCTTACAATGTAATCAGTAGCCTTATGAATTTTGTATAAAATGGTTAATGATTATATATAAATATCTTCTTATGAATGAATATAAATAGCAGGAAATAAACAGATACAAAAAAGTTTGAGCATGTAATTACTGAATTTCCAAGAAATTCTGATCAACCGTATCCAAAACTTTCTGACTAAAAATATGGACACATTTCTTGAATATTTCTCAGGAGGCTCACTTATTGTATGCGTTACTTTTGTTCAGCATCACACATTACTTGAAGGACAGTATAACTCAGTGTATAAAATAACTACAGAACATTACAAAATCTATACATAAGCAGAATCCCAGTTGAAGTTTAGCAACCATGAAGAGCGCTTTTGAAAGGGAGCAAGATGAATCCAAACAGAAAATTAAACAGCCTTAACACACAGTGCTAGTGTGCTCAACATAACATAACATTTGTATATCATCTATAACATTAATCAAATATGAAAGGGTTAAAACTAATCTTCCTTAGTTTTTACAGTTTTCCTTGTGTTGCAGTATGTTCTCAGCCCTAAATGTCCACTAGCTGTCTCTTCCTTTCAATTTCCCTCGTCTATTTTAGTCTCCCATTAATGCACTGATGATTTGAGCGAAGAACTCATAAATGCTTTTGCAGTTACATGTTTAAATTTGTCATGCATCACTGGAAAAATAAACTATTTACAGTTTATGTACTCTGGGCCCATTTATGCCTCTAAAATGCAGGATATATCTGGCAATTTGTCATAAATTGCAACCTCAGTCAGCTTTCATCTTTGAGATTCAAATACAGGAAAATACACTGCAAATTTATATTGTAAGCTTCTTCAATTTTAGTAGTGTCAAAAAAAAACTGAGAAAAGGGAAATTACAATAGAAATAACTAATCCACTGGAATATACAGCTGGTATTCCTGTATCCAGATTTTAATGTCAAAGGCCAGTAGAAATACTGCTACGAAAAACAGGCATAGTTTCCTTCTATCCATACATGCTTCTATAATTTCACCTTCTATTTCAACTCAGACCACATTACCTTCAAAGTCAGGTTTGTATTTTTCCCTATGCTCTCTTCTATCCCAGAATAAACTGAAGATCTCTAAAACTCTCTTTGTCAAGACAGTTCAAGGCAGCTGTAATTGACTGTGACTGAGTCAAATGGTAACTTCTGCCTTTTTGTTAACTCTTGATAGTGGAAAACCCCCTAAATTTACATCTTAAAAAGGGGAAAACACATTCATCCTACCTTCCCCATTGTATTTGTGTGATTACAAAAGTCTGTAGAGATTAGAAGTAGCAATTAGACATCTGTGGTAAATGCTTATCCACTGACTGTTGATGGCACTTGGATGATTAGTTAGAAAAAAAAGTGCTCTAGGAAAGTTAACTTCTCATTACCGTATGAAGTCAGTCAACAACTTTCTACCTTTAACATAAATTGTCCTCTTTAAAATTGCTGGCTGGTAGTCACAAACTCAGCACACTGCAGAGAAAAGACGAAGGCTAAAATTAATGACAGATCCCAATTTGGAATGTACCATTTATTTTTCAAATGGGATTGCTTAATTTTAAAGATCAAGCAATCTCCCTGAGTCAAGCAGTGTTATTGATAGGGATATATCACCCACATCCAGACCAGATCCCAGTGCCAGCAGACTGAGTGCAAACACAGCCTTGTACACACAGGCTACTACTGCCCACAGAAGCTGCTATCGGGACAACTCTGCTGGTACAGCCCAGCTCTTGTGAGGACACAGGCAAAATCCTGGACCCCCTGATTCAAGGGAAAAATTTCAGAAACTTTAAAGGAAGCAAGTCCTCTAGCTTATCGCACACTACTTTAAGTTCTGCATGCCCTAATGACCTTTTTGCTAATCAGATTATGCATGTAGCTTCAACCAAAATCAGTGGGAATTACACAGATAAATAAGTATAAGAAAAAACAGAGGAAGGGATAATATGTAATTAAGCTTTTTCCCTTTTGTTTCCTAGTGCTTTGGATCTTCCGAACTTTCTGTGGCACACCACCTGAGTCCTGTGCAAGCAAAGCAAGACAATCCAGGAGTCACAGGAGCTTTTCCACAGATTTGCTTCTGAAGGATGGATGCAACACAGGCCTGCTCTATTAATAGGAAAAACAACCAGGCTGCCAGCAGAGAGAGACAAAAGTCTTCATCAGAACTTTGCCAAACAAGCTTGCTCTGTCACCCCAGAATGCTAAGAGCTGTCTCCAACAGAAACTAAGGACTTGATAACAACCAGAAAGAGGAAATGGCAATGTCATTTCAGTCCATGATTATTTGACAGAACAAGTATCACATTAGCACACATTAGGCCAGATCTATATTTTCAGCCAAAAATACCTACAGCTGGTTTAGCTATGTCAATCTTTAAATGTCAAGAGCCATGATTTATCAAAGGATGAAGTCCTCCGCTCAAGCCAGAGTTGAGTAATCAACTGCTTCTTGTGCCACAGACTACTCCAGTTATTGCACGGATACATCTTTAAGCCCACAGACATACTGTTGCAGCCAGCAATTCTCCACTGAGATCTTTGCCTGCCCTCTTTCAATAGGATATTAAACCAGCCCTATAAAATGAGCAATGGCTTTATTATTCTTCCACAAACAGGTGACATTCCCATCTTTAATATTTCCTGACTTCATCCACTTCTGCTTTCTCTTCACAAGATCACTACTAATCCAAACCAGAGTAACAGCATGCCTGCCTCTGAGTGCCTTTCTCTGATTTTTTTCTCTCATCCATGCACCTTGAGAACCTCAAGCAAAGAGAACTCATTTGAGGAAACCTTTTATCCTCTGCCACAAACACAGCAAATTTCATTTGTATTATTATGATCTTCTATATTTCAGGATAAATCCATGCACAGATAATTTTCCAATTATTTGCAAGCCTTTATGACTTTCAGTTCTGCAAACCACTTGTTTGATTTCCTATTTTCAAGTTGACCCCTAATACAGACACAAAAATAGAACTCTTACTGCAGCTATGCCCTCCTCTTAGTGTGTCTGCATTTGTTTAATCCTTCTTTTCTAATACTATCCCATCATTTAAGTTTCAATGCTCTATTTTGTCTTTCTGCTTATTTCCCTTTCTACTCTTACAATTTTCCTCTTCTTTCCTTTGTTCTTCAACCACTCAATCCTCAATTTCAAGAGTTTCCAAATCAATATAGCTGAACTATTCTTTAAACTTTCCACAGATGTCTCATCCTCTCTTGAGACATTCTGAGCTGGAACAAGCATATCTCACAATTTACATCCTATCTTTCTTCTTTCACCCCTCACTTTCTGTACCATAGTAACACTATGTGTACCACCATGTATCTTTTTAAGTAATAAAGTGATATAGAAATATCAGTCCCTTTCATTAGCTCATGGAATTCATCAGGAATTGTAACTGAACTCCATTAAAGTTGGTCATCTTCCTCCTCTGCAAATTCCACTCCTTTGAAGTTGAGTGATATTAGCTGTGTTACAAAGAGTGTTAATAAATAAGACATCAGAGATAAAGGACACTTTGCAATCAAGAAGCTTTATCTCTTAAATACCAACACCAACAACTCAACTCAAATATTAACAAAAGCAGAAACAATGTGTATGCACTCTTAAGCATCCTAACAGTAATAGCAATGCAGCAAATTTCCTACCCACCCAAACCTGTCCTTCCAGGAAGAAGAGTTACTCTACAAAAGTGGCACCCAGACTGTTCTTTTTTAGCAGTGGATACCACAATGTGTAACTACTGACAGCAGAGCATGGCAGAAGCCTCTATTCCAAAGAGCTAGGATTTATTTTTGGGTATCTGTGGCTCAATGACTTTTCTGCTCAGAAGGTTGCCTTGGAACTGAGCCAAGGTTTGCAACCCTGCAGCAGGGCTTGCATGGCTCCAAAGGCCAGCTGATGTTTGGATAGGAAAACAGGGGCTGTATCTGCAACTCTGTAAAATCATGCTACCCTTGAAAATTACATCAGGTACAAAATTAAACATCTTTCACAGAATACTTAAAGGCACTTATTCCTCTAACATACCAGTATAACAGCCTGATCAAACAGTTTACAGAAAGTACTGGGAAGAAACCTTTCATTAACAGACATAGCAGAATATTTTGAAAACACTACAGTACTTCAAATTTAAGAGTTCTTTTAAGCTCAGTTCTAACTACCATCTGCTTCTTAGATCAAAACCATAGCTCAAAAAAGTCTACCATGCCCTTTAACGGCATTTGTTGCAACCCACTGGCTTTTTCATAGGTGTATGTCCTACCTACATCTACCTGTCAGAGAGTTCAAGAGCAAGATTTCTTGTACATATATAAAGTAACAAACAATAAAATTGCATCATTTACACAATAAAAATTAAATTCATGTGCATATGCACAAAGGTCAAGATAAAATCACCAAACAGGTGAAACTACCAGGGTCAAATTCCAGAGTTTCAGGGAGCTGGAGATCATCCCCACTTGTTGGGATTTAAACTAAGTAATACTTTGAGCAGGTATCTGATTCTGTAAGGTGCCCTTGTATTTCACTGCATGGTATCTCAGCTTTTCAAAACATTAGCGCACTAAAATAAAAGTCACTATTATGTTCTGAAAAATTCTCGTTACTTGCTTTAAACATTCTCAGTGCAATAGCTTTTTTTTTTTTTTCCTCATTTAAAATACTGGTCACAAAATTATTTTTATACTTTCTAAAGAAATTATGCCATCTATCACTTATTAGTGTACAACTTTTATACAGTAATGTTAAAGATGAAGTGATTAAACACACACACACACCCCCCAGCAAGACAACCAAAGGGAAAGAGATGAGCAAGAGTTACGTAAAACTATCTTTTATAGAACTATGAATTTCTTCTGTTTGCTCTGCCTCAGATATCCAGTCACAACTATAAATTACTATTAGAATACACTTAATTAAAAATTAAGTCAGAAATCCTTACAAATAACTTTTGCCTTTTTATTTATTTTTGAGGGTCAAAACCATTACATAAAATAGAAGCAATTCCGAAAGCTACAGTGGTTGGATGCTTCATCTATGTCTTCATACAGCACACAGTTCCAAACATGTAAACTGCCATTTTTGCACTGCAATTTTCAAATCTGTTTATAGTTTGTACATTTCATATGTGCAGCTACACATTTAGTTGAGGCTTAGTGAAAGAACTGAAGGTCATTAATGTCTGCAACATAGTGCTATGCCATGATACATGAACTCTGTATCAATGATACAATTGAAATTATTACCAAAATTTACTATTTTCATGACAGCATACATTTGTTTCCTTTTGTATGCAAACTGGTAGTGAAGGTATAGAGAGGGAGATAGGTTTTATTTATTTTATTCTACAGTGCAAAACTATAGGTAAGAGTCAGTACCTTGACATTCTCCAACATAACCACCTGGAGACAACTATAGCTTCAAACATATGAGATTTCTACCTCCAGGAAGACACACTGTGTATAGCAGCAGTTTATCCCTCAATACCTAAGTTGCAGGATACAAACACCTATCAATCAACTATGTTTATATACAACCATAGCCTGCTTCATGAACACACATAAATTTCTTAGTAATCTGAAACTTAACACGTTTTCATACCTACTAATCACTAAGTAGTCACAGGGAAGGGCAGGTATCTGTACCCTGACATCTGGCAGTGATGTCCTTTAGTCCCAAACAAGACAAGGCTGCACTATAGTCAAGGTAACGCAGTTATGGGCAGCACAGTAGGGAAAGATCTGGAACTCAGCGAGGTCACTGAAGAAGCCCTAAAGCCATCTACTGAGCAGTTGCCAGCACATTCAGGTTTCTACATTGAACTAGGGTTTGATGATATTCTGTTTGTTTGGTAAAGCAGGCTGTGCACTGGCAGCGTTGCATAATCATACATGATGGGGGTTAGCGAAGGTCACTGTTACTTAGTCTGGAATTATATTTCATGGCTTACTTTACTCCCCAACAGGAAATCCTAGTTTCTGACAGAAATATAATGTATAAGGACAAAGTAACAATGCATATTCTTAGTAAAAAAGAAGAAAATAAACATAAAAGACACTGAACATGGACTCCCTCATCCCACTGTGAATTACACCTTATTACTACATACTGAAACAATCCTGGGACTTGTAACACAATGTTTAAAGATGCAGATCATACAGCACGTAAGAATGCAGTCATAAATCATTGAAATATACAAAAATAGAAATTAAAATACAATTAAAATCATTAATCCCCTCCAGATCTTTAAGCCCTACTCTTAAGGCCTTGATCCTGTACCCTGAAAGCCATGCCAATTTTTCAGTCGATTAAAAAGTATGTAGCACAAACCCTTTACTAGCATAGATGAAAAGTAAGTTTAAAAAACCAAGTTGAAAGTCTGTAATTCTCAAATTTCCAAATATACTTCCTAAAACATATGGGCGCTCTGATCAGTATATTTTTTATTTTTCTTAATTCTGAGAAATAATTTAATTAATTATATTTCATCACTTGTAATTTTTTCATCTACCTTACATCTCAGTCTGTATGAGTTTATACTTCTACATATATATAGAGAAAGAAGCATATTCATATATATGTGAAAATACACATATTTATAGAAGCTTTGTTCAACTTTTTGTACTTACCCAGGACACATTTTTAGCCTTGGGTGTTTTTAGCATGGCAACATGCAAGGCTGAGATGAGCAACAACAATCCCACCAGCATGGAAAGTCAGATGGAGGGGTAATCCAGGTGCCTCTGTTACCCCAGGGTGCGCAGTCCCTTAGCCTGGCTGACACAGGCACACTCAGCATATGGTCAGGTAACAATAAAAAAAGTCATTTTTCTTTCTGATCTACAGTCCAGTCAAACAGAGATAAATGTTTGTGAAATACCTGTCTTCAGCAGCAGCTGGCTGTATTTCCATATATCCATGAAATCCAAGGTTGAATCTTCTCTTGGGAAAGTTAAAACCTGAAGTCAAAAGGACTCATTCTCACAGACATTTCACCTGCCACCAGGAAAACGAAGAGCCCAGTTACCCTCCAAGCTTCTATCCAAGCACTGGGCTTGTAGGACAATGAAGCCCAACACTGGAAGCCACTCGCCTTCAGAGGATGTCAAAGAGATGCTTGCTTGCTGGCTGCTATGTTTAACTGCTGCTGTGCCTGAATATTTCACAACCCCGTGATCTTCCAAGCAGCAAAGAGAATTAGGATCTCAATGTCAATAAATTATGCATGCCACAGGTTGCATGGGTACCTGCTGTGCCGTGTGTGTCTGTGGCATGGCAGCTGCTGCTTCAGGCTGGCGGAGGGGATCCGTTGTCCCGGCACCCCACCAGTACAGACACGTGTCCCAGAAGAGGAATAAAAAGCAGAAAATCACTGTCCGTGCTCGTTTCTCTTTGTTCATCTGCCCTTCTGTCCCTTTACTTTTAACCCCTGTCAATCTAGATTACCAGAGCAGATCCAGGCTAAATTTTGCAGCTATCAGTAGTGATTAGAGTGAGTTGATTGAAATCGGATTATACAGGAAGACCTCTGCTTCCTCACTCAGCACGCAGGCCAGTACCATTTGCAAAATACTTATGCTTCACTGCACAGTAGGAGAGCGCTTGGAGCAGTCCATTTTAAGTGAAACAGTGCAGTAAAAACAAGCCAGACTGTGCTGCCTTTAAAAAAAGAAAAGGGAATTAGGGATCCTGCTTTTAATAGCTGCATGAGTTTACAGGGGAATGTTTCAAACCTTTTCCACATGAGAAGAAGAGTTTGCTGGAGTCTCATGGATTCACCAGAAAGCATGGTATACCAAAGAGTGACATTATGAACCTAGAGCACTCTGTGTACCTGATTGCTACTGCTCAAATATGGATCCAGTATAGGCATAACCGAGTGGCATCTGAGTACTGAATGTGTGAGAAGCATCATCCTTCCCTAGGGTAACACGTGCAAATCCTACCACCAGTATCTATGCAAACAATCTAATTCAAATGTGCTTCCTCCAAAGCATATCATTAAATGTATGAGAAAGTGATTTGTTTGAACCATAGTCAAATATATGTATTCATTTATTCATATACAAATATGATCTAACAAGTAAGAAGGCAGGATGTATCATATATGATATGATCATAAATTTATAGTGCCATCATAAAACTGTGACACTGAGTCTTGAAAAGAAGAAAAGAAAAATTAAAATACAAAAGGAGACTGGTGGAACAGAACAAGTAAGGAGGTGTGATGATAAAAAAACCAATAAAATATGTACACAATTCAGTTAATTCCAGCTGGCAAGACACTATGAATGTGACACACAGATGCAGTCTGCATTACCATTTTTCTAGAACTTCATAAATAATAACTTAATATCATTACCTACTCATGATACAGACCTAGCTTGTGCTTCAAACATCATCTGTCACTCTACACACATTATTTAATGTATTTGAATAAATGCAATGAGTTCATCATTCCACAAATTCAATTTGTGGATTCTCCGTAATTTCTTTGTAGGTATTAAAGCAATACTAAGGTCTTTCCCAAGGTGACAGCATGGATGTTTTGTTTTGTGGAAAGAAAGTCTAGAAACTGTTTACCCTGATTGGGACAGACAGAAAAGCAAAATCCATGTATTTTCAAGTGGAAATAACCATCCCATTTCAAAATAATTGCAGTCTTCTGCAGGTTTGTAGTCTATACTCTAGGTAACTAGAAAAAGTTTGGAACACACTGATTTGAATATGCTAGAATAAAGGCTTATATGAATGGAGTTTTTTAGTAGAGCACCCTATTTTTAGTAAATCCACCCAGCCTCACAGAACTGAAGCACTACCCATTACTGGCATATCGGCTGCTTTAACCAGAATAATCTGTAGACCTTGATTTGTATCTAGGAAGTCAGTAGCTGATGAACTCTAGAAGCCGATGAAGTAGAACCATCTATTTGAGACAGTATGATTTACCAGATAGTTTAACAGTAGGGGGTTTTTTGTTTAAGAGAAAAACCATTCTACATTTGATGGTCAAATATAATCCAGTAGGCAGAAATCCTGCCAGAGTTCAGGAAACTGCAATTTGCTTCTGAAAAAAATATAACCAAAACAAAAAATATCGCAAAGAATGCAACTATTAAGTATCTATATTTGGAAAAAAAGGTTTCTAGCATTTTAAAAACTAATGATATATAGAATACCTTGACTATTACAGAACAAAATTCTGAAATACTGTACTACTGTATGTTGACAGCTTTACATGAGGACTTGGTTAGTATAAATCACAGGTCAGTACACATTCTAGAGAAGATGATGTTAGAAAACAGCAGATTGAACTTACTTCCTTCAGTGAAGCTCAAAGTCAGCTATATATTTGTTCCCCTAAATTGTACTAGTTCTTCTCACACCATCCTTTAAAAAAGGAGGCCATTCATGAAATACATATATTTTGAAAGTTTCAGCAAAAACTACAAATATCAATGTTAAAATACAAGGTCACGTACATCCTTCTTTCTATTAATTGCATAACCCGGCCAGGCAAGAAAATTTGAAGATACATATACAGGTATATGCACATCTGTATCTATCTTGCTAAACTATGCAGCACTACTTCTTGGTTACAGAGACTTTCCAAAATATTGCAACTGTTCTCTCATATGGAATATGGAATAACTTTACTCAGCCTCTGAACAGCTCTGCCATTGATTTTCATCAGTGAGGCACACTCTTCTTGGATTCATCTTTACATGAATCATGTATCAAAAGATACCTATTATCCCTTTACTGATCATGCTGACCACAGCATCACTTGCCAGCAAGCCATTAGCCAGTCACTCCTGATATACCAGGTTAAGAGATGCCCAATGGCAAACAGAAGCCCACATTTTATGCAGCTCCCATGTCATGATTCTCCCTTGTCTGGAGAAGCTGTTGCATCACCAGGAGAAAGTTCATTCAAAAAGCTGATATATCAGCAAGTCTGAAACATCTGAAACGAACCAGAGAAAATAGCTCTAGTTCAGTCTTAATCACATAAATACTTCATACTGATAATTTTTATCTTTTCATACATAAAAGATAAATATTCCTTGTCTCAAGAAATAAACTATATATTTTAAAACAGTGGCCAAATAAACCCCCCCCCTTAAAAAGAGGGGAAAAAAAAATAGGAAAAGAAAAAGCATAAACCACAGATGGCAATGCACAAGCAACAGTTTCCAAGGCATAAAATGCCATAAAACAAAGCCTGTGAGCTAAAATTGTCTGGAGACAATAAACTATAAGCCAGTCTTGAACACTTTAGCAGTGCGTACTGATTGGAGCTGCCCTCCATTCATCAGTGATGCATAATCAGGAAAAAGCTTTTTAGGTCATGCTTTGTTCCTGTTAGAGGCATATACTTAAATGCATGGAATTCAACTTCAATACCAATGAAGGCTCCGGTATTTTTATCCATTCATTTCTATTGAAATCTAATTTGTATTCTAATCTAATATGTGCTCCTCACCAAAGACAAAAGAGTGCGTATGTTATGAATAAGTATGTGCTATAGACCTCTGTACTTTCTCTTAACATCACTGGGATAGAACTCTGATAAAATATAAATTACTTGTGTGAGATGAATAGATTGTTTCATCTCATATATGGGTTTTGTTAGCAGTAAAAAACTACCTGGACATTCTTTTTTTAACAGTGACAAAACCTCTCTTACATACAATATTTATAGTACGAAAATGAGAAGTAAATGCAAAGGAGGTATCAGTGTCGTCCTGCAACAAGTTAGTTCTTACCAACAAAAAAATAACTTCAGAAGCTAATTTGCTCTCCAGTGGCTGAGAACCAAGCAGACACATTGAACAGTCAACACTTGTTTGATTATTACTACCTCCCAGTTGAACTTCCATACTTTATACACTTTTTAATGTATCATACATATATCCTTGATGAAACAGTAAGACTTAGTGAATCCATTTATATGACAACTTACAAATGTAATGTGAGTCATCACCAGCACAGCAGAAAGCCAATACATCTTTTCTGAAAAGCCCAAATGCAAAGTATGAACAAATGCTGTCCATACATATTTACAGACAGTAAGCGCAGTAAGCTGTGCAGTAAGTGTCCATCCCCGCACACACCATGTAACAGGCTCTTGTCCAGGTCCTACAGCACGAGGGCAATAGTGTCCTCTGGAAGAACTCTGTCTGAAAAGCTACACTCAGTTTTTAAATGATTTGGAATCAAACAAAACTGTGGATGGTTGCCTCCAATAATTCTAGTAGTTGGACAGGTGAAATAAAAGGGTGTATGCCTGGATAGACATCCCTACGGCAGTGTGGCAACCTTCTGCAGTGAAACTCTTAGAAATACATGAAGGATTCTCAATGAGATGTTAAGCAGTTATTAGAAACAGTTCTGTTTCAAATACACCATGTCTAGACATATTGAAGAAAATATTTCACAGAGAAATTAATGACTTTATTCCATTTTGAAAGTTACAGGTTACAAGTATAGTTTGTTACGTGACTACCTAATCCAAAGGTATCCTACAATACTGTCACTGATGTAGAACAGATTAGATCAGATCTGATCCTATATACTGTGCTAATAAACATAAACTTGGTCCCATACAAACAAGCTGGAGAACAGCTGGCATTTGAGTTTTCACTTTCTTCTTAATATTAACTAAATTCACAGAATTTTAGAGCAGCAGCTGCTGATGCCTTGCCAGACATGTGCTCAAGTAAAATGAACTAAATTTATTACTTCACACAGAAGGATTTAGAAAACCTGAATTTTACTTAGAGCAGCTGATTTAGTGCCAGTGGGATACATTAAAAAACCTACTGCAAAAAAAAACAAATTAAAAGACAATAAAGGT
Organism: Psittacula echo; assembly: GCF_963264785.1. Lineage (NCBI taxonomy): Eukaryota > Metazoa > Chordata > Aves > Psittaciformes > Psittacidae > Psittacula > Psittacula echo. The sequence goes on along the minus strand of NC_137737.1, from coordinate 39,269,505 downwards.
TGAAACTTTAGATGATAACAAGCCTTGGAAGTCCAGAACTTCACCTATGGTATAATCTTTAATTCCAGAGGATGCAAATCTCATTGTAGAAAACAGAAGATACTCATCAGATGAACAATAAACCTAAAATGACAGACATACTGTGCATGTGTTCATCATGCACCATTCCCTTTCTGAGGTTGCATTTCTTGTACAGTCACTGCAACATGCAATGGCCTTCCTGTCTCTAATGAGCGTATTTTCAGAAGATGCTTGTGAGGGAAGATGCTACTATTATTTTCAATTTGATAGCTGGAATATCAATTCCAGATGAGTCCACCAGTTAATGAGGGCTCTCGTTTGAGAGGGTTCTGGTCTGATCCCTCCAAGAATTTAACATTCTGTGTTTTCTGTATTTAGAGCGCACTTGAGGACTTCTGCTGTGTTGCATACTCACCAGTTTTGCAAATAAATCTTGATCACTTCCATTTTGAGATCACAGAGTTGTTTTAAGCCCGGTATGCCCAAATGGTGGTACACAGGACACTTAGAAAATGTTCTGAATCTCTGACCTAAGCAAAATGTCTAGGCTTGCCAAAAGCCAAATAAGCACGAAATCCATTTCCATCTTATTCATATCTCTCTTCCTGTCCTACATCCACTTCCCGAGATCCTACTTCAGCAACAAAGTGATGCCTCACAGCAAGAAAATTGAATTTTTTAATCTTTTTCTTTTTTTTTTTTTTTTTTTTTTTCCAGAGTACCATCCATCCAGAGATGAATGTAACTGTGATCTTGGGAAAAGGAAAATGTGGTTCTTGGTCTTGAAATACCACATTGCAGAGTATACACAAAATTTCAGGGTGTTTCAGCTTTCAAGCAACTGACTTCCAAATCTCAACACTTTATAACACAGATATTTTCAATTTTCAATTATTTTATGGCTCTTATACAGTTTTGATGTGTTTTGATTCACAACCAGAAAAGAAACCATATGAATGCATGGAATGATTTTGATCACAACAAGTTTCACAGTACTGCCTGCAAATGTCCTCAGTTCAGAGCTGTGGCTGAGACAGATGCATGTTGCCAGAGTCATTTCAGTTTGGCTACTCAACCTAAGCAGAGACTGGAATTAACATGTCTGCTCTTCAGATATAAAACAGAAATAACAACATAACCTTGCAAAGAAACACTGTAAATTTGCTCATTAAAGTTTGTGAAGCAGTTAGAGGAACATTACAGAAGATGTCACTGCTTAATGAAGATCGTTAAAGAAAAGTCTTCATACACTTAACACAGGAATCCATGACATGACAAGGCTGCCAAAACGTAATTTTTATCCTTCACATAAGTCAGGCCCCCCAAATGGATGAGGCACGTGGTTTTCTGCTTACCGATACCAGAAAGATACTGGAACTTCGACACCGGTCCCTCCTACTGTCCCTGCCAGCTCTGCATTTTGGTGACCACCTCTTCACTGCCACCAGACGACTTGTGACTGCACAGCTCTGTTCCTGGCCTCTCTCCTATCCTCCTCTGACTCCCAACCTCACTGTCCCTTCAGTCAGTCCAGCCACCAGCACTGTCACCACTCTGCTTGGACAGCCAAAAACAGGAGAGTGGCAGATCGACCCCTTGCCCAAGGCAGATCTCCACAGCCTAATCTGAATCACGCTTGTAACAACCTGATCCTTTGAGAAATCTCTTCTGGAACAGATACCGTGGTTGTAGAAAACCTCTAAGCTGCACAACTTCAGAGTCAATGTGTACAGGATGACAGGAGGAGTGGGGTGAGAAGTCAGCCATCATGCCAGTGCAACCCAGCAGTCAGGGAAAAAAAATGAGATGGATTTACAAACAGCTAGAAAACCCCTAACTACAAAGATAGGAAGCTAACCAAAATTCAGATAACTCAAAGTTTGATTAAAAATAATTCTTCAGCAGTTGTCATAAGGTTACAATCATCATTCACATTTTCAAAATATATTATCCGAGATACTGCAGCTGACTCAGAGATTATGTTTCTCAGAACAGGAAGAAATTCTACAGTTATTAATAACACACAGTATCTGCTTCCAGTAGTTTTTAAGGTAGGTAGGACAACAGGCTTCTTTCCATATCTGTCCTATTCAGCAGTATAAAGAACAAACATAAAAGTCTTATAATAATGCAAAAAAGTGTTAAAAAAAAAAAAAAAAAAAGAGGTTCACTGAAAACCAGAAAATATCTGTGATTTTTACAAGCTTCTGCATGATGCTTTAGAGGTTTCTGAAAAGTTCACGTTGGAAAGTAGAAAATTAATGACATGCTTACAGCAAAGGAAAGCTCAAAGAGTATGTAAATGTAGTATTTCAGTTGTATTGCAGTTCACTGCATTTAAGTAATAATGGAATTTCTAAAAACACTCAGAAAACTGAGATTTAATACTTGGTGTCACATACTAAATTGTACGCAAAATACAAAGAAAAATAATCAAAAGCATCAATCAATAATCAATGGTAAGACAAATCAAGCCTTTGGCGAAAGAAGAAAATGTACTATGTGTTAAGAAAGGTGTCATTTACTGAGGTAATGTATTAATTCTAAGAATATTTAACAAAAATAAAAAATCCCTCAAGCCTTGGTAAGCAATAGGAATTCTGGTGACAAGGACTTTCGCAAAAACGATTATTTTTTTCTATGTGCCTGAAAAGTTTTGTAATTTTTATGGAAGGAAATCAAAAGTACAATAAGTACACTATGAACCCTACAGACACAACCCTTCTGTATGCATCTCTTAAGACAAATATATTTACATTAAATCAATGCTTTTCACTGCATTTATTTATTTGAATAGTTGGGCAATATCCTTTACTAAGACTTACTGACATAATGACTTTTTTTCTTTTTGTTTTTCTATTCTTCATCTTATGACTACTCTTACAGTTCTTTCGGAACACAGAGAAAAGCTAAGATGACTCATTTGCAATATTTTATACAACATAACAATCAGAATATTGTACACACACACAAAAGCAAAGCCATGAATGAGTATAAAGGTGCTTGGGGAAACAAAAATTTACTTTAGCTTTTTGTTTACTTCTAACACTGATTAAACACACCATCAAATGAAACTATTTTCTCATGGTAGTCCAGGAGAGATCAAAGGAAAATACCTGGCTCTGGCTTATTGTACCTTTGTAGTTAAAATCAGTGAGAGGCTCTGAGGAGAAAAAGCAGAAATGGGGGACAAACGAAAGGTAATTAAATAAAGTTCAGCTTCTCCAGGTAATATTTACGTATTATATACACATATTATCCTATTGGGCTACCCAAAACAATCCAATATAATCAAGAGTACGGTACTGGAAAAATGCCACAAATAACATCAGCCTTCATGCACCAAATTAAATGTTCCAACAGCAGAGCAAGCACATCTTGGGCACTGATGGATGAAAGTGATGGAGACTAACACATGGCAGAATGATGCTCTGCAATTTATGAAGCCTGTTAACAGAAGTGTTGTGTTGTGAGTGGTGTCAGTAAGCAGCATCCTGAGCTGAGAGAAGAGCCAGTGGGACAGACCACCTCTGCAAAACAAAAGGGTTTAGGTGACGGAAAAATGGAAAAGTTTCTTATAAAGTTCATAAACTAACATAAACATCTCTATCTCAACATGATTCACAGTATGCTGTACTGGGGCTGCAATTACATTTAGGCTTAAGTTTAGGCTGGCAAGGAGGCAGCATCACTCCAGCTTCCTCCTCCTTCTGCACAGGGACAGCCGTTTTCTACCTCAGCACTGCCAAGCCACAGCCCTGGACAGGCAGGAGGGAGTCAGCAACCGCAGTGGCAATGGCCTCTGGTGGGGTCTCTCTTCTGTCCTCCTTCACAGCAAAGCACAGCCACTCACCAGTCTCAAAACATCATTTTGAAGAAAAAATGTGAATCTGATATTCATATTGATCTCAAGACTTTTGAGTGATGTGCATTTGGAGACAGGTTTACCCTTGCACAGCAGGGGACTGCAGGTTCCTACATACTTCTTTACTGAAGTCCCTGCTGCTGGGCTGGCACACATGTCCTGCCCCAACAAGCTGAAACCGAATCAGGAGAACCAAGCCTGGTGGCTGAAAACAGTCCTGGTTCTATAGCTTGCTGGAGTCTGGATCTAGCTTTGGCAAGCAACACTCCATTACAATTCCATCATATAGGCCTTAAATTCATCGAATTTGCTTGCCTTCGGCAAGAGACTAAACCCTCCTGAGATATGAGTAACTGGCACATTTTACTTTTTCATCGCAGTTCTTATCCAGAAATGTAAATTATTCTGCAGTCTAAAAGAAGAAATTTCTTATAATTAATTTTTTCTGGGTTCTAATTTTCACTGTCCCTGGCCAGCCCTCCTGACTGGACAAGCTGATCTGGACAACCGAGTAACAATGATTCCGCATTTGTTATTTTAGTATTACTATGTGGCAACACAGATTCTATAAAATGGATAATAATCCACCTCCATATTTCCTTCTCCTCACAAGACAGAGGATAGCATCAACCAATGGACAACAATCCTAAAGCAATTTTATGACTAAGCGTTTCCTTCCTTAGCTGCTGAGGACCAAGATCAGCATCTTATATTTATTTACTGGTGCTGCTTTTGTGTAGGACCACACTATTTCTGCACACTTTTAATATTTTGGGAGAAAAAGAGAGCTAACCCCCAGAAGATTAACTGTACTACACCATTTTTTCCCTTTCTTCTCATTTGGACAACATTTTACCATGTTTGATTCTGATTACACAGATAATTAACTAAATAAGTTTATTTTCTGACTCTTTGGCCTGCAGTGGGCCAAGTCTTGCACACAAATGCTGCTCTTAGAAATAGTAAAATATCCAGTTTCAGTAAAATCCGTGGCTCCCAGATTAATTCAATTGAAACAACATGTAATGCATTTAGCTCACGTTTATAACTGGGAAGATGAGAGTTAGATCAACCCACTTACTTCCAGTCAGGTAAAAGCAGAAACCTTGAAGCTGTATATTCAACTTCCTGAAAAAAAGCCCACGTAATCACAAAATATGCGAAAAACATTATTAAAGAAAAAGAAAGCTATTTAAACTGGGATAGTTTCTGGGAATTAAAAAAAAAAAAGTAAATAGAGAAGCAATAAATGAAGCAAGATGTTTCTACTGGAAACAGAGGTATAGTAGACCAAGTTCTGTGCAGAAACCCATAAACAGAAAAGATTATAAAATGTGAAGATGATGGTGAGTGTTATTGCTAACAGTCTGGTTATAAACTCTGAAAGAGACATACAGAGATGAAGGACAAGATGCAGCATCTGACTGCATTTCTCCAGGTGTAGAATAAGTAGGTCACTATTCCCATAAAGATAATAATTTTCACTACTGCATAACAGATTAAAGTTTGAAAACACTACCTTCAAACTGCTTATTTCCAGAGGCAACAAAAAACCCAAGACCATTCCTTCTTTTGCATCTAATGCCACACAGTATACTTTCTCCTAGCCGCGCTGCGAGTAATTCAGCATAGATGCACAATTACAAGTGCATGCAGCAGTGGTTTCTTAAACTGTTAAATGAATAGTATTTCAGCCAACTGAAGCAGCAGAGTGGTTCCATCTAGAGGAAGAGTGTGTAAAAACTACTCATCCCTGACAACTAGCTATTTTTAAATAAAGAAGAGGCATAAACCATTAATACAGCATGCTCAGTATAAACAGTCTGATACCTGGTGTCATAGCTCCATGAATAATTGTTTCTTACAGCAGTGCATGCTTGGTTGAACTGTACAGAAAAGATAATGTTGTAACCATCAGTAATTAACATCTTCATCCTGGACAGTCCTGGCAATATCTACACCCATGAATAACGTTAAAGTAGCTGTGACTAGGAATGACATATAAAAAAGCTCTACAAGTGGACTTGTTCACCAAGGTGTATACTGTATTTTCAAACCACTGCAAACTGAAACACCTCCTTGACTTTCAGCCCTAATTTTATTTTGTCTTCCCTTGATTAGGCAAACTTTATAAGTTTAAAAGCCAAAAACAACTTCCACTACACATAAAAGTCACATTAATTCATTACTTAAACAAAATGAGTTCTTTTAGCTCTTTTAGGCTGAAGCAAAGAACTGACCTTCTTTCAGTAATCTTGTTTGGCCTCTTCCTCGATCTTGACCCTCTCTCTTTCTTCTTTCATTCACTAAGCAACAATTCCCTTTTCATAGAATCATAGAATGGTTTGGGTTGGAAGGGACATTAAAGATCATCTAGTTCCAAACCACTACCCACTACCATGGGAAGACAGCTTCTACTAGACCAGGTTGCTCAAAGCCCCATCCAACCTGGCCTTGAACACTTCCAGGGATGGAGCATCCACAACTTCTCTGGGCAACCAGTTCCAGTGTCTCACAACCCTCACTCTCAAGTCTCTTCCTTCTCATATATAATCTAAATTTACTCTTTTTCGTCTTAAAGCCATTCCCCTTTGTCCTATTTCTACGTGCCTTTTAAAATATCCTTCTTCAGCTTTCTCGTAGGTCCTCTTTAGGTATTGGAAGGCTGCTATAAGGTGTCCATGGAGACTTCTGGTTCCCCTCTGGACTCACTTTAACAGGTCCATGTCTTTCTTACATTGAGAGCTCCAGAACTGTACACAGTACTGCAGATGGGGTCTCATTAGAGCAGAGTAGAGGGGAATAATCACCTCCCTCAACCTGCTTCTCACACTCTTTTTTTGAGCCTAAGATATGGATGGCTTTCTGGGCTGCAAATGTACATTGCTGGTAATGGTGAGCTTCTCATGAAATAATACCCCCAGTTCTTTTTCCTGCTGCTCTTAATCTATTTTTTCACCCAGCCTGTATTTGTGATGGGAACTGCCCTGACCTAAGTGCAGAGTCTTGGCATTTGGTCTTGTTGAACTTCATGAGGTTGGCATCTGCCCACCTCACAAGCATGTCAAGGTCCCTCTGAATGGCATCCCTTCCCTCCAGCGTATCAACCGAACCACACAGCTTGGTGTCATCGGCAAACTTGCTGAGGGTGCACTCAATCCCACTGTCCATGTCACTGACAAAGATGTTGAACAAGACCGATCCCAACACTGATCCCTGAGGGACACCACTTGTCATTGGTCTCCACCTAGACATCAAGCTGTTGACCACAGCTCTTTGAGACTGACCAGCCAGCCAATTCCTTATCCACCGAGTGGCCCATTCATCAAATCCATGTTTCTCTAGCTTAGAAACAAGAATGTTGTGCAAGACAGTGGCAAATGCTTTGCACAAGTCCAGGCAGACGATGTCAGTTGCTCTTCCCTTATCTACCAATGCTGTAACCCCATCACAGAAAGCCACCAAATTTTTCAGGCATGATTTTCACTTAGTAAAACCATGTTGGCTGTCACCAATCACCTCCTTACTTTTCATGTGCCTTAGCATAGTTTCCAGGAGGACCTGCTTCAAGATCTTGCCAGGCACTGAGGTGAGACTGACTGGTCTGTAGTTCCCTGGGTCTTCCTTTTTTTCCCTTTTTAAAAATGGGGTTGTATTTCCCCTTTTCCAGTCAGTAGGAACTTTATCAGATTGCCGCAACTCCTCAAATCTGACGGGTAGAGGCTTAGCCACTTAATCTACCAGTTCCCTTAGGAACATTTCATCAGGTCCCATTGACTTGTGTATCTTCAGCTTCCTTAGATGGTTTTGAACTTGATCTTCCCCTACAGCATTTGGTTCTGCATTCTCCCAGTCCCTGCCTTCACAGTGACTTGGGCACTGTGAGTGGAATACTTGCTGGTGAAGCCTAAGGCAAAAAAGTTATTGACAACCTCAGCCTTCTCCATTTCTCCAGGTTTCCAGTTTCCCTCTAGACGGGGCCCATATTTTCCTTAGTCTTCCTTTTATAACCAACATACCTTAGGAAAATTTTCTTGTTGCCCTTGACATCCCTGGTTGGATTTAATTCTACCAGGGCTTTAGCTTTTCTAACCTGATCCCTGCCTGCTTGGACAACTTCTCTGTATTCCTTCAACATTCCTGCCAGAAGGGGATATTTAAGCACACCAGAACCATTGCAACACTTTTTGCAGAAGAGTTTCTCCTCACTGAAGCAGTCTTGCAATGTTCAGTACTTCACCAAATCAATCTTTCAAATCAAATCTAAAAGTATTTTTTTATGTTCCTCTCATTTCCCTTTTAGTAAGTTATTAATTTTGCTACTCTGGTTTAGTACAAAGATAGTAGGGAAGACATTAAACATGGCAATCTTCCTCAGAGAAGTCAGGAGACTCCATTAGTATTTTAAGACAGTTAATTTATCATGACTTCACAGACTCATAAAATTGTTATAGAATGCCAACTCATCAGAAAATGTATTAAAATTGCCGAGAATACTAATTTTTTCCCTCCACCACTGAAGTCAGTAAGCATTGTACCTAATGGCCTTCACCCAAAAAGAACAGAATGAAAAAGTAAACTTTGAAGGGAAAAATATCATGATGAAAGAAGATAAACCTCAAACCAACAGAAGACTAAGAAGAAAAGAGAAAAACATTTTTACCAATGAGGACAGCAAAGCTCACTGTGTAAGAAGTGGCAGAAATGCAGACGGTAAAAGACTGTGATCCAAAAAGAAATGAAGGATGAAAATAAGTTATATTTTACTTGTAATAATTTCTTAAGTTAGTTTTAAGTGTTTCTTTTTAACAAATACTCTTTTTTTTCAGGTTTTGCAGAGGATAGAGGAAAATAACTAAAATAGGGTTCTGTTCTCTAACTCTTTATTTTATTTAAAATTTTGATATTGCTGATGACTTGAAATTTTAACTATTTTAAATCTGTTCTTCAAGCAGTTACATTACATAAAAGCATATACAAAAAGAAAGAGCAGGTCCTTATTGCATATATGGTCACAATACTTTATCCACCAGCCATATTGTTACATAATTTTACTTCAGAATGCAAAATGAGCTATAAATATTCCATGTAATTCTCCTAAATGTAAGAAAGTTTTTCAAAAAAGCCCCTTTTGCTAGTTAATTAACTTCAAAGGTTGCACCTAGGGAATGCAGCAAGAGGCAAGAATTTAAAGGGGGACAAGAGAAGTTACTCTTGTTTCTTTAAATAGTGGCCGTGCAGTCCAAACTCTACTCTAGTAAAACTGAATGCAATCATTTAAATCATTTAAATGCAACCACAGAAGTTAAGAAATTACATCCACCTAACACGTAAAAAGAAAAAAAGCAAAACAAATGGAGCAAATGTGTGAAGTTTCACTTGGAAGGGCTGGGACCTGCAATGGAAACAGTTTAGCTTTAGTAATACTCCCCAGTGTAATGGATATAGGGTGTTAAACAATTGTAGCACAGTAAATGCAGATAAAGGGGATTTATTTCCCTTTAATACAGGCAGTGCCAAGTTTGCCCTGGTTTGCCTGGTATAGAACTGACAAGAGTCCTGATTCAGGCCACTTTTCCTTTAAATACTGCCACACCAGTTTATTCCATTTTATTCACTTACTGTTTTCTTCCACTGTTTTACTACCAAAGCAAAATATTGGAAAAGCAAGGTACAGTAAAGAAATTAAAAAGAGCTTCCAATAGATATCTAAAATGCAGAAAGTATCCCCCAAATACAGATATCATGAGTTGCCCCTGAACAGTTTTATGTCAGCTGGACTCAACCAGAACTGAAGACAGTCAGGTCACTTAAAGGACTAATTTGCTAGTCCAACGAATTCCTTCAGGTGCAAATATACCATGTTTATGATAAGACAAGTCATTTAATTCTCATCATCAGAAATCCACAACTTCTTTATACTTTCTTTCCTCCTTCCAAGCATGTTGTTTTTCTGCCTACAATACATAAAGAGGAAAATCATGGAGGTAAATCCTGATAATAACAATGGTTCATTAACAGCTGCTGAGTCCGCTTGCGAACAGCTCAAACTTCCACTAAACCTGACAACAGCAGCAATGGACAAAAGGGGTAGATGCAAGGCTAGGGTTGATGGCACAGGAGTATTGTCACAAAAACAGAACTGGCAGGTGCAGTCCTGGGAAGGGAAAACACAAGTCAGGATCTAATGTCAACAGAAGGAAAATAAGTTTTCAAATGTGAAGCAAGACTTTTGTACGTCAAAACGAGAGAAGCATGGTGCAGAAGAGGAAAAAAAAATTAGCTGTATTTGGAAAAAAAAAAAAAAAGTAACCCTATAAATCCGTAATGAAGAAGAGATAGGGAGGTAGTGAAAAAAAGGAACAAAGAAAAAGGGCAGCATCTGCTATGATGAAGAATGATCTGGTGAGAAACATGATTAAGTGATAGATGGAAAAGATTACAGTCTCAAGAGAAACAGACAAAAAACCCTAGTCCAAATCTAACAACACCAAAAAGAGAACATTCCCTCAGGAGGTCTGCGATATCCTCCAGACATAGGCACAAAAAGCCTGCTGCCTGGATCCTGCTTGCTGCTGCAGGCAGAAAGCTCTCCAGTTACAGTCCCCACCATTAGAAAAGAAGCATCTTGAAATAAAATCTTACCAAGGTCCTTAATTGCATTAAACTAAAATACACAGTGCAAGCCATACCATCCATTTCAATACTAATCTTTAAATAAAGTTTATATTGTCTTGGAATGCATTGTTTTAAGTGAAGGGGCTTATATCAAATTGCAGTAGTCATTTCTTAAGGAGCAGAGTCAGAGTAATGAGTATTTGCCTTCAAGGCATCATCGTTATCAAATTAGAAATATATTTGAGAAAAAAAAACCAAACATTGGCTCAGCTTTATTCTGAAAAGCAAAGCAAAAGAAAAGGAAAGCAAAGATGTCATCTGATAATAAGATGAGTTCACAAACTACTAAATAAGTAATTATTGAATACAGTGTTGGGAAATCCAGACAACTATAGATTTGAAGCTACTATTAAAACAGATTTCAGAATATGGCTTGCCTACCCAGATTATCATGTGTTAGTCCTCCCTGGCTACTTTCACCTACTCCTTGTGTAGCTGTGAGTAGCAATAAAAATCTACTTTGTAAACACACCTGCACCCTGAGAAGCCAGGATGCTTTCTGTTACGTATGCTTTGCCGTACACTAATGTGCTCAATGTGCTTGGATTTGCCTGCCTGCTATGCTCTGATAGGTGACTTCCAATGCTTGGATTTGCTGTCTGGTATGCTCCGGTAGGTAACTTCCAGCTATACATTATGTCACTTCTAAGTTCACCGCCTTAAAGAGTCTTTCAAGAAACTGTAAGGACTTTCACAGCTCCAGGTTGGGCAGAGAAGAGATTCAGAGCAGCCCTGCAGAGAAGGACTTGGGGGTGTTGGTCGATGAAAAAATGAACATGAGCTGGCTTCAGTGTGCGCTCGCAGCCCAGAAAGCCAACCATATCCTGGGCTGCATCAAGAGGAGCGTGACCAGCAGCAGGTCGAAGGAGGTGATCCTGCCCCTCTACTCTGCTCTCTTGAGACCTCACTTGGAGTATTGTGTGCAGTTCTGGTGTCCTCAACATAAAAAGGACATGGAACTGTTGGAACAAGTCCAGAGGAGGGCCACGAGGATGATCAGGGGACTGGAGCACCTCCCGTATGGAGACAGGCTGAGAAAGTTGTGGCTGTTCAGCCTGCAGAAGAGAAGGCTGCGTGGAGACGTCCTAGCAGCCTTCCAGTATCTGAAGGGGGCCTACAAGGATGCTGGGGTGGACTACTCATCAGGGACTGTAGTGACAGGACAAGGGGTAACGGGTTCAAACTGAAACAGGGGAAGTTTAGATTGGATATAAGGAAGAAATTCTTTACTGAGAGGGTGGTGAGGCACTGGAATGGGTTGCCCAGGGAGGTTGAGTGCTCCATCCTTGGCAGTGCTCAAGGCCAGGTTGGATGAGGCCTTGGGTGGCATGGTTTAGTGGGAGGTGTCCCTGCCCATGGCAGGGGGTTGGAACTGGATGATCTTAAGGTCCTTTCCAACCCTAACTATTCTATGATTCTATTCTATGATTCTATGACTCTCCTCCTTTACCTGTGATTGCTTTCACTTGCCATGGACAGTCAACCCCTACTATGTTGCCATATACATGATTTTTCCAGTTTAGCAGGTATGCTGCACCACTGCAAATGAGACCACTCACAACAGTAAGAGGAGACGGTACATACCATCTGACAAAGTGGTTGACAGCTAATTGCTCTGTTAAGAAATGTTCAGGCTCTGGAAATATCTTGAACTTTGTGTTCAACCAACCTTCATTTCAGGATGCTTTGAGGGATAACAGGAGAGGGAGAAAGAGAATGCAAGATTTCTGAGTGACTTCCATCAGACTGCAACTCCTCCTGAAAGCTGGACAGTAGGTGGGATACACCTGACTGAAGTCTTAAAGCTGAAATATCCTGGTCAGTCTTCAAGCTTTGGTGCTTTTGTATAAACTGTGGCATGCTAGCTATAATTGCTGTGAAAGCATTTTGGGGCAACATGAAATAAGTACTAATGTTTCAGACTCCATGGTCCAGAAAGAGATAAGCTTGATCACGGGAAGAACTACACAGAGCTGCTCTTCCATACTACCACAAATGATCCCATTTCACAAATGGCATGACCCCATGTCACAGATACAATTAAAGGAATAACAAGAATATGTTTTTAGAATTATCTACAGCTTCTGCCATGAAAATGTCCAAAATAAGGGTCTTTATTTCTGGAACTGAGTATCAGTATGCAGTTGTAACAGCCATCTGACACACCCTATGTCATGGTTTAAGCGCAGCCAGTAACGGAGAACCACACAGCCGCTCACTCACTTTCCCTCCCTCCTTCCCCCCCCCCCCGGCTCCCGGAGGAATGGGGAGGAGAATCGAAAGAATGTAACTCCCATGGGTTGAGATAAGAACAGTCCAGTAACTAAGGTATAACACAAATCACTACTGCTGCCACTAATAGTAATAATGATAAGGGAAGTAACAAGGGGAAAGAATATAAAACCAAAAGGGGAAAAGGAAAAGGAAACAATAAAACACAAGTGATGCACAATATAACTGCTCACCACTCATTGACCGATACCCAGCCTGACCAGAGCAGTGACCTGGACCTGCCGGGTGACTCCCCCAGTTTATATACTGGGCATGACGTGCTGTGGTATAGAATACGCCTTTGGCTAGTTTGGGTCATGTGTCCTGTTTCTGCTCCCTCCCGCCTTGTTGTGCCCTTCTTCAGTGGCAGAGCATGAGACTGAAAAGTCCTTGATCAGGGTAAGCACTACCGAGCAACAACTAAAACATCGGTGTGTTATCAGCATTGTTCTCAGGCTAAAGACGAAAACACAACTCTGCACCAGCTACTAAGAATGAGAAAAATAACTGTTATAGCCGAACCCAGGACACCCTACCATCAGAACCTGCGGATTATGCCACAGCATGTATTAAATACACTGCATTAAATGCCCTCTCTCCCTTCCCCATCTCTGCCCTGATTAGGAAGAGGAAGAGCGAGTGGAACCTTAGTGGATGCAGGCAGAGCATGGCACCATCTAAAAGAACAGCCAATGATCAGGAAAGCCCGGGGAGAATGCCTGAGCCAAATACAGTCTTGTTAACATTTTGTGTTCTGCGCATCGCTCAACAGCAACAAAACCTGGAGAGAAGGTAAAGATGAATACAATCTATCCAGGCCTTCAATTTAGGCCTGCACACAGATGCAAGACTAATCTCTGTGCATGGGTCTAACATGCAGGAGATAACAGAAAGGAGTAACTTAAGAATACAATCATCTTCTCCAATAGTAACACTGCTCCTCCAAAGAAACAATGTGAGCCTACATAACTTAAACTCCCCCCTGCAAAAAAAGCCCAAACACAACAACTTCTAAGTTGGCTCATTCACCACTACAGTCCACAAGGAACTTAAGAACTGTAAACTTCTAAACCAGAATAAAAGTCTGATGTTTTTCCCCAGTGAGTCAGATGTTAATAAAAAGGGTCATATCTTGGCTTACTTTAATTTCAGTGCTTTCATCCCAAAAAATCACACAGTACAACCTCAATTAGCCCAATGCCATGGGGAGCACCAAAAAAAATTCAGTAATAACAGGTTTAGATAATCAAGGATTCAAACAACAGAGAGAATTTTTACTGTAATTAAGTTATTCGAGAACACGGTCATCTTTCATGTAATGGGGTTCAGACCAAAAAGATCAAGGGCAAACTCCATTTTACTTATCCTAACTAAGATGGAGCAGACTTCATTTTAGTAAACAAGTCTAGTGAGGTACCCAGAACACCATGAAGCCCAGCAGCATTACACAATACCCTTTACACAGCAAGTATTACAAAATAAGGTACAAACCTTAGGACTTCATAACGCATTAACTAAGCATCTTTCTCTCCATTACCACAAACATTCAAAAGATGATGGACTTTATGGAGTTTAACATGTTTAGTCTGAGACTAAACCGCTGTATATGTCATGGTGGTTCACAAAGCAGTATTCTGACACTTTAAGGTTGTGAAACAAACTTTGTAAACAGGTAAACATCTTATTCTGTCTGGATAGCATTATTCCTAGTAGATAGTGCTACTGTTAATAAAAAGGAGAAAAGAAATGGTGGGTAATGCATCTAAAGAGGTCATTATTTTCATATCCCCTATGCTCCACTGGCATAAGAACGCTAACAAATAAGTGCTTTCAATGCATCATATTTCAGTTTTTGCGTAACAGAGGAAAGATCTATATATCAAATAAGTATCTGCATAACAGCTGTCCAACTTCTGATTTTATATTGAATTTATGGTTCAAATGAACTACACATTGGGTTTTGTATAATTTATGCACAATACTGTCCTGTTTCATATCTAACCTTAAGCAAAGATCTTATCTGAATCTCCATGCTTCTGCCTGTTTCTCTACAGAACAGTATCAACTGTTGCACCAGTGAGAACAAAACACATCCCAAGTCAAATTATATGTGCAAAACTACAAACGCACACACACACATTTCAAATTGGTACATCTCTAACATTCTGAAGAGGCTTGTTTTCTCTTTAATAATTCTACTGTCTCAATCAATTCCCTATACAAACTGACTTCGATCACACCTATTTACAACCTTGCTTGCTCTGTGATAATTTTTTACCCATTGTGTAGAGAAGAGCTTTCTGTGACATAGAAAAAAACACAGCCTTCCTGACAATAGAACTATTTCTCCTGATATATTTGCCTTTTTCTTGTGCAACAAGCTACAAGCTGCTTGTTGCAAATACTCAGCAATTTCAATTTGCAGCTTAGCCAGATCGTTTCAACCTCCTGTTTCTTATCACATCTATCTGACAACTGAACAGCAGAATAGAAAAGGAATTTTAACACATAAATGAATTACTTAGAAGATTAACATGTCAGCTGAGTGTAGTTCAGACATATTTCACCAAATAGCCAACCTTTTTGATGGCTAATACTTAGGTTTTGGAGCTGGCCTTCCTTTTGGCATTTATTAGAGACAGCCATTTTGCAATACAGAGCAGTCTTATCATACCAGAGTATTGAAATACCTTGTTTTGAAAAGCAGACAAACCATGCAAACCATCAGGCCATACTTCTGCCACCATGTTACTGCTCTTTTTCAAAAGAACAACCTCACAAGATGATTTTTATGCTCCTCAGTGTCTTCTAAATAATTTTTGTGCCAGTCCATAATTGCTTATAACTTTAATTATTTCCAGTTATCATATATGGGTAAACAGAGATATCCTTTTCTAATGACTCTACTTACACAGAGCTACTAGCAAGAAAAATACATAATTTAATAAAGAAATCAGAAGGGTCCAACTTCCAGTCTTTTAACACCTTGAAATAAGATATATTCTTGATATGAACAAGTTCTGAAAAATAAAGATGACAAGAAACTCATACCTGTTATCCTTGCATCTCTGTCCTGTAAAAACTTATTTCACAGATCCTTAGTACTCTAGTCGGTCACTGAGATTATACATTAAAATACCTGCCTGAGGCATACCATACCAACTAATATATTAGGAATTGAATATACAAGTGAGCATCATTCTAGTACAAACAAAAACTTACATAAGAAACCTGTACTCGCCGTCGGTGCACCAGCCCACA
This sequence comes from Psittacula echo, assembly GCF_963264785.1. Taxonomy (NCBI): domain Eukaryota; kingdom Metazoa; phylum Chordata; class Aves; order Psittaciformes; family Psittacidae; genus Psittacula; species Psittacula echo. Next base: position 39,253,409 of record NC_137737.1, on the reverse strand, counting down.
GCACTGCATGAAGAGGACAGCAGACAACAGTGTTATGCTTTCACCAAGCTTCGATCATTCCTGTCTCCTCTGAGACACTGTCCATCTCTCCTCACTTTTCAGCCCCAGGTACAAGGAAACAGGTAGAAAAACAGTCCATCTCCAGCTCCCACGCTGTCCTTTTAAATTATCTTGAAGACAGATGAAACTTACTTTCTCTGAGTAAATCAATCTCTTCCAATTCAGATGATTAAAAAAAAGAAAAAAAAAAAAAAAAAAGGGCAGGAAAAAATCCCAACAAAAACCCAGAGGAACGTCTTTATTTCCTCAGCATCCAGTTATTACAAAGCAAATTCCATATTCATATACACCTTTTACAACATGTGGTGTAAGGTTTGTATCAACCATTCTGAACTTAGGAAAGACAGAGACGTAACAGGATCTTTGTATCTCAGACAACTGCAACACCCTGCTTTCCGAAGGTCTCGTGCTGCTGCTGCTGCCGCTGCTGCTGTTGTTATTGCTGCTGCTGCTATTACAGCTTTCTTCCCAGTGCACAAACCAGCAAGAGCATCCTTGCTTCGGCATTACCTCTGTTCTATCTTGGGCATATTTGATTTGTTATTTAACCCTCCCCAACAGCCTGAAAAAAAATGATGGAGTCTAGACCTTAATTCACTCTGGATTCTCAGGACTACAGAACCACCCTCCAAATAGTCAGATGCTTTGTCTGGCGATACGCATTTCATATGAATTGTAGGCAGGACTGCTGAGTGGCCTTACTACCTGACTCGCATCAGAGGCACAGTCTCCTGTGCTGTTACTGAGTATAGAAAGGACTTGAGAGAACATCAAAACTCAGTATACACACCTAGACATTAGGATAAACCTTTTTTTTTTTTTTTTTAACATAAAACACTGACAGAGCAAATTAAATACTTGGACAATTGAGACTTACAGATAACGATTTTGAAAAGATAAATATAATGAAAAATTATTATCCTTAAAGAAGTAAGGGGACTCTTCTGAAATCAGGCCAGATTAAATTAGCCTGTTTATGATCAGAGTTCATCACTCTTCTGGGAGATACTGAATATTCCGATATTGTAAATGCTTAATAGCTATATTATATCTTAAAATTAAATCCTCCAGTACTGTATGGCAGTGGTCTAAGAGTCTCAAATGTCTCCAGTACTGTACATCTCCGGTCAGATGAATACATGATTCACTTACTTTTTTAACACTGAGGCACACTTAACTCTTTCATCACCAGCATTTTGTTAAAAAATAGGATACACAGTATACTTAAAATTGTAAAATAAGACGCCACACCAATATATCGCTTTTAAAAGCTAAAGATACTTTTTATTATCACTAAAATCTGAAATTTAAAAGAACAGAGAATATATAAGATATTTCTACCCTGTCTTTAGGTAGGCTGTGTGATAATGGCTAATAAAAAGGTTAAATCTTCCCAAAAGGGTAAAGAAAATGATGGTGTTCCTCAGAGATTAATTTGGCTTCCAAACTTGAAAGAGGGGACTCCAAAGAAGGCAGTATCTGTGTGCAGGTAAAATGGCATCACATACACAAACTGACTGACTGATCAACTGACACAAACTGGTCAGGAGAGAGTTTTATTCCAGTGGAAAATAATGACAGTTTGTCCATAGATGGGGGAAGACCTCTGACTCATGCGCTGAAATCATGTAACTAAGAGAATTAACATTTACAAATCCAAAGTCCGGCAACTAAAACTCAATTTTGGCACCAAAATCCATATTTAGCAATTCAAATACCACTAGCCTGACTGGTTTGGGGTTTGGGCCTGGTTGGTTTGGGTTTTTTTTCAGCACTTTTATTTCCAGACCATCTAGCAACCAGCAGTTCCTATGAGCACTGATGGGCTGACTGGTATGTCTAGATCAAATGTACTTTTGGTGTAAAGCCACGATTGTTAGTGAAGATGCATCACTGATAACTCATCTCAGCTGGACCTGCAGATGCTCTCAGCAACTTAAAAAGATAGAACAAGACTAATATAACTAAACCCAGGAAACTGTGGATGGTAAGGAGCCAACCTATACACCCAAATCTAAGTTATGCTTATTTTACCTCTTATCACACAGTAAGATACGTAAAGATTTATCTTTAGCAGAAGGAAAGAAACTTCACAATGTTGGTGCTTCACAACGACACACAAGGAAGTAACAACCTCACAGTCCAAAAGCAGTATACTCAACCAACAGATAATACAACAAATTCATCTCTTCAGATCAGGACTGTATGGAGTTATTCTAACAAAACCATTAATAAACATAGCAATAATGATAACTAGCAGGAAGAAAAAAGCATTTGGAGCTCATACTGAACATTACCATTCAAAAAAAAAAAAAGAATCACTTGTCCAAAAGATCTAATCAAACACACCTAGAAAGAATAATAGAGCAGCTGCCTACATAAATACATAACAAACAGTTCTCTCTATTCTCTCTTTATAATGTCTGCTTTTTACTCTTGGGGAAGATCCATACATAAACTAACACCAGCATAAAAGCCATGCTTCAGCTATATGGTATACACTTAACTTCTTAAAAATATTCATGAAATTTAATTGGAAAGCATCAAGAATATTGGTTTCATGTGTTTCTTGCACTGTTAAGGCAAACAATATGAAATGGCAGCAAGTAATTGTAGAAGCTTCAATTGCTTGTGAAGAATATAAATGCATCTGTATTTTTAACTCTTCCTAAAACTCATTAAGACAACCCACAGCAACCATGAGCATCCCTTACAAAACTAAGGGCACAAGAATTTCCAAGACAAACTCATCTGTAATTGAAATCCAACAAAATTTCATGATTGGCAAATATGACTTTGTGTACAGTCCCCACAGGGCATTGCAGTGAATACAGAATAAGACTATTTACATCTTTGGTTAGATTTCCTTCAGCACACAGACTGGATTTTACTTTATTTTTTCTTTCTCATTACCACATTTGTGATGACTAGAAGTATTTACAAAGAAGTAATTTATAAAGAAGTAATAATGACTATTCAGGTAACAAATTTTGTCACAGTCCTTCCTGTATTTTCTGGCTGAGCTTAGTCTTTAGGCAAACTGTAACCATCCCATCTAATGACTCTCGGCAAACCTGCAACCAAACTCTCTCTTAACATTGTCACTCTAATAGAAAAAAATCTCCAAACTAACTTAAATTGAAGGTGTAACAAAGCACCTAATAAAACAACTAAAAATCAGAAGATTTCATTAAAGGACATAGTACTAGCAAGCCAGTGAAAGATAAATTTTCCATGCTGTAATACTGAAAAAAAATTAGCTCTGTGAACACAGTGATTCTTCTAATTTTGTATTTCTTGTGACATTTTTTTTAAATGAATTTTTAGTCAGCCATTAAGACAATACCAATGCTAGCATTCTTAGTGAACAATTTTACTTTTGCACACAGGGCAAAATGAAGCCCCTTTTTTGAAGGTTCTATATCAGGCACATATAAAACAATATTGAAAATAACTGGTACAGACAACTTGGGAGCAGGAAGAAACAGTGACACAGTTGTGACGAATATACCAACAGGTAAAATATATTGAGAGAAACTTCAGAGGTGTTTTAAAGTACTCAGTGAGGTTGATCTTCAAATATTTAGAGACATCTTCTCCAATATTGAAACAGCATGGAAGAAAGGACGAATGTTTTTATCTGAAATTAAATGAGCAGGCTGGCATGAAACATTGAGTAGAAATGAACCCTTAGAGGGTAAATGAATGATCCAGCTATTTGTATTCTCCTTAAGTACTTCATTTCACAGGTTATATAAACTGAAAGGTGGGAAAAGAAAAAGAGGCTGCCAGAAAATTGTTATCATTTACTTTGATTGGCTTCCTCAGCTAACCACCACTCTTTTGAGTAAAGCCTCTGCCAGCTCACAGTCACCCAAAGCTCGTGGCCAGACATTCCATAATCCAATTAAGTGACTGCCCAGAGCTAATGAGATGGATCTGAAGTGTGCAATGCCAGCAACCTCAAGGCACAGCTGCCCCCACTACCTCAAATGGCATTGCATCCACTCGAAATGAGAGCAATGACGGGATAAAACCACGCTGAAACCATTTGCTGGATTAAAAAAAGAAACCACAAGACACAACTTGTCATAGAAAAATTACTATCCACCCTATGCTTCCTTCAGGATCCTTTACAGATAAGTTCCATTAAAATATTATTTCAATTTATCCACAGAATCACAGAACAGTTGAGGTAGGAAGGTACCGCTGCTGGAGATTTGAGTCCAATCCCCTGCTCCGAGCAGGTTCAGCTAGAGCTGGTTGCTCACAGCCATGCAAGGTGAGTTTCAAATAATCTCCAAGGGTGAAGACTCCATAACGTCTCTGGGCAACCTGCTAAAGTGCTTAACCATCCCCATGGAAAAAAAACCTTTTTCTTATGTTTAATTCATATTGCCTATATTTCATTTTGTGCCCATTGCCTCTTGCCTGTCATGTGGCACCAGTGAGAAGAATCTAGCTCCATCTTTCTTGCTCCTTCCATTCAGGTATTTAAATATATGGAGAAGATCCCTCCGAACTTCTCTTCTCCAGCCGAATGGTCCCAGCGAGACCTCTCGGGCTGTCATCATAAAATGGGCACAAATTAAAATATAGGCAATACATGCTCCAAGCCCTTTAACAAGTTAGTAGCTCTTGGCCGGACTCACTCTAGAAAGTCCATGTGTCTCTTGTTCTAAGGAGCCCAGAACTGGACCAAGCACTCCAGGTGCTTCTCACCACAGCTGAGCAGAGGGCAAGGATAACTCCCTTGAGCTGCTGCAAGCATTCTTCATAAAAGAGCCCACGAGACTATTGGGCTTTGCTCCAAGGACACATTACTGGGTCACGTTCACTTGGAGTCTGCCAGGACCCCAGGGACTTCTCTCTAAAGCTGCTTTCTAGCTGATCAATCCCAGTCTATATAGGTACATGAGATTATTTGTTCCCAGGGCACAACTTTGCACTTCCTTTTGTTGAACTTCATGAGGTCCTTGTCAGACCATTTCTCCAGCCAGTTGAGGTCCATCTGGAGGGCAGCACAACCCTGTAATGTACCATCCACTCCTTCCAGTTTTGTAACATCTGCAAACTTGCTGAGCATACACTCTGCTCAGTCATTCACACTATCAATGGAGAGGCTAAACTGCATTGGTTCCAGGAGCAGCCCTGGGGCACAAAGCTAGTGACTGGCCTCCAGCTGGGCTGGAATTCATGCTATTGATCATAAGCCTTTGAGCTTGGCAGTTCTGGCAGATTTCAGTCCACTTCACCATCCGCTTATTTAGTCCACCATTTTGTCTATGAGGATGTCCTGGAAAATAGCTTAGAGAACCTTGCCAGAGGCAAGACAAATGGCACCCACTTTTCTCCCCTTGTCTTCTAAGCAAATCATCTCATCATAAAAGACTGTCAAGCTCATCAAGCCTGATTTGCCCTTTGTAAATCTATGCTGACTACCAGTTACCTATACAATCACCTACTTTTCGTTCATATGTTTCACAATGGTTTCCAAAAGGATTTGCTTCATCATTTTCACAGAGATCAAGCTAAGGCTGACAAGCCTGTAGCTCCCCAGATCCTTCATTTCACCCTTCATGAACACTGTGATTATATTTGCTTTCTTCCAGTCCTCACAAACCTTCCACCATGACCATTCAAAGATTAATAAGATCTATTTTTCTAGGATGTCATCTTAGTGGTATGCATATTCAGTATAAACCACTGCCCATCATAAAGGCCTCTTCTCCTAAAATATATATATGCACAAGTATTTAGGTCTGATTTTCTCAGTTATAGCAACTTCACCCACCTGAACGGATTCCTAAATTTAAATCAAAAATTTAATTTGCTTTTAACTGCAATCCTTCTTCTAAAGCTTCTCAGGCCTACTTCTTAGTAATTTATCTGAGTCAGCATTTATGAAATAATGTAAAATTTTTAGCTAAAGGTTTCTGGCATATTAGTCAGTTGTTAAATAGATTAATTTACTCAGTACCATTTAACATTCTTTCCATGCAGTACTTCAGAGAAAGTCATTCGAGATATTTTTAGCCACTCAGCTATCTATAAACAAAACATTTTAAGCATCCATACAAAACTGTATGAGTGGTCTATGGTGACAGAGAAAATATGACAAAAAAAATGTCATGCTTTTTGGCAGAATGACCTGTTTCTGAATCACTTGATTTTGTGAACTGTAGAGAAAATGATGCAGTCCCTCCCTGTCAAAAATCAAAACCAAAACAAATACTTACTTTGCTTATTAAGTTAGCGGTAAAAAATTATGTGAGATTCTCAAAAACAGTCCAACTTTTACAAAGCCTTTGCTATGCGTTGTGAAATACATTACACACACAATCACAAATTATGAAAAATCTGGCTTTCAGAAAGTGCTGGAAATAACCTTGGGATACGACTTCTCTCCAGTGGTGTCGTCTTTCTCTTTGTGACATTGTGCTGAACTCAGTAGCTGCCAAGGCTTTTTGAGAACCTAGTTTTGTTGATGTTCAACACTTTCACAGCTTGAAAGAGCACAATGACGTTCTCTTCAGTCACCTGATATTTTAGTGTTATTCCAAAAGGATACTCTTCTGTATCATTCATATATGATCTGTATTCTCCAGGAAAAATTTAAGCGACTATAAAAAATACGCAGCACAAGCTCAAGACTTCTGCATTCAGTTAACATTTGTAAATAACAGTTTGCTGATTTAATCACTGATAATGAACTTTTGCCAACTAGGGCTCCCACCTTCCTGTCTTCCATCAGAAATGAATGCTGTTGACTTTCTATTAATGTTATAAATGCCCTCTTCTCTGGCAGCCGTTCTCTGGAAAAGAATATTAGTGCTAAGGAGCCTTCATTTTTATTAAGAGGACTTCGTGTTGGGTGGCTTTATTTCAGATGTGTACTGCTCAATTTTTAATTTACTTTTCCTTATAAAGCTACTGAAGTCACAGACAACTCAAGGTAGACTGAAAGAGCAAAACACTTATAACCTGAAATCTTTTGACTTACGGATCTATCAGTATACTATTCTGGCTTGATGACATGTATTAACTAGCAATAGTTAAAACACTCTTGAATACATCATCTAGGCATACACAGTTTCTGAGCAAGAATTAGTTAAATAATTAAATTATCTTTTCATAAAGCAGCCCCTCATTCTTATCATAGTTGATCCTGAAAGAAGCAGTATAAGCGAGCCTCACTGTGCCTGTTAATCTAGAGAGTTAACACAAACTGCAATTTTTTCAAGCTCATTTTTCAACATGCTAAAAGCTCTCCAAAGAAAGATAATAAATAATTTGCCTCAAATGATCACTAATCTTGGTTTGTATGAATCCGTCAGGCTATCATCCTAACTACAGCTGCAGTTTTTCTCACACTGATCTACATCAGAGAATTGCAATCATAGCTTAAACTTTCTAGATCAAATTCAACCAAGTAAAATAAAATACTTCTTACAATATCAGGCATGAAGTTCTGGAATTTGCTGCCACTGGCAGTATCACAGACAGTAATGGGGGAGAGGAGACTGGACAAATTCAAAGAGAGCAAATAGAAATACTGATACAAATGCAAATAGTCAGGGATACATCCTCTGACAAAACAAGGAGAACAAGGGATCTCATAAGGCCAAACAGGCACTGTCATACGCTCTCTAACTAGCATTATTATTGACTACTGTTAGAGATTGGCTACTGCTCTAGATGGTTCACCACTCTGCTGCAGGAGGAGATATTGTATGACCTGATATCCAAGCTATCTAGCTTTCTTTAAAGGGATTTCCACTCACAAACACATGTCTTCTTCATGTCTGCTGAAGTTCTTCATGCCCCATCATTCCCTTTGCCTGCAGTTCATTCTGTCTCTTGCTACCCACAAACATCAACTGTATTTTAACCTCTTTCTTGTGATCCTCTATTTGTATCTATCATCCTCTGTATTGGCAACCTGCTTTTCAGGTTTTCCTGAGAGACGGGTATTTAGACATACCATGTTTCTATGTGGTATCCCCTTTTCTTTTCTTCAGTTTGTCTACAATCTTACTGGTTTTCCCCACCAAGAACTCTAATTCTTGAGGTATGTTCTGCTACCAGTTCAGGTTGCACCATGCTTATACATTTGTTATCGGAAATCTCATTAGCAATGCACATTTGGCAGCTTCTATACCTAGTCATCTTTTTTAATCCTTCAATGCGAAGGTCATCTTTAATGCCATCTCAGATGCTAGCAGGACTTCCCCTTAGTCCTCAGCTCAAAAGCCAAGGACTTGTTTCCTTCTCACTAAAGAAAGTCTGTACTACCTCCCCCTTTTTTTCTGCTCCTACATTTACTCACTCCTGTACTTTACGGATTTATTGAACATATTCCAACAGTTAAATAATTTAGTGTATTGAACCTGATAATATGAATGCTACGACAATAAGATGTCCATGTTATTTTCATTTCTTATTATATACAGAATGCGCTCTAGTCCATATTTTGATCAAGATGTACGACGGTCTTTCCCATAGCTTTTTAGATAAGGTTTCTCAGAGAAAAAAGCTTTATGTAATTGTGTGATCCTTCCTTTCATCCAGAAGATCTTCCTTTCAACATCTCCTCAGTTTTTGCACCTGTTAGTCAATTTAATTCAAATATTGAAAGTTTCAAGGATATTTCATTTCTACAGGCTTAGCAAGTACTGTAAGATGGATAAAATAAGAGATACACAAACCCCTGATAACTACAAAATCATACTAAATTATAAACAACGGTCACGTGCTCTGCCAGGTCAATTATACTATACAGTATATACTATACTGTGCCTACATGTGTGGGAAATCACCACATAAATAACTTTGAATCAGTCACAACACAGGCTCTCACTTGTCTAGAAAGAATTACTGTCATTGGGATATACAAAAGAAAAAACAGACATGTAACAAAAGGGAATGTAGCTTCTTCAGCTCTGCTGCTCAGAGAACAGCTAGCTTTTTTTTCCTTTGGAACCTAAAGAAATTGAAAGAAGATAACCCATTTCTCTTTCTTCTTGATCTGGCTCTGCATCAGAACTAAGAGCAAGAGGAAGGGGAGAAAATAATACTTACACAGCCTTTATTACTCCTACTATGGACCCAGCAGTCTGAAAAGGTGCCTATAAAAATATACTACAAGCAAAAAGCAGTGCAGGTGCAGGTTTTTCCTTTCTCTGCAATGCAATCTGAAGAAGGATGATTTATTTTACATATGCAACAATGAAACTAAAGGAAGAAGTCTGTAACACATACAAGCAGAGGTCTGAAATTACATCTGTTCATGAGAGATTTTGACAGGGCTTAGAGTTTTTCTTTTGCTTCTATTATGAGAAGACTACTTACTAAAAAAAAACCAAAAAAAGTCTAGCAATAAGCTCTCTTATACTTGCAGTCACTTATTTATTAAGTTTTTAAACATGAGAAAATAAAGTAATTATTTTCATAAGCATATTATGAGTGGTTTCAGTTGCAGCTGAAAATTATGCCAATTCAGTAAACAGAATATTCAATGCAAGGGAAAACAAACAAAAAAAACAAAAAATCAAACCAAAACAGCACTAATGCTTTACATCACTGGGGAAAAAAAAACAAAACAAAACCAAACCAACCAAAAACAATAAAATGAACCGTTCTGTTTAATTATAGCCGCTAGGTGGCAAAGTTGGCCAAGGAACAATTATCAGTAACAACAATTTGAAACTTGACTTTGCATCTTTCTTTTTGATTATAAAAGGGCTTACTAAAAATGCCACAGAAAATGAAAAAGCATAAAACAATAAAAGTCATTAATCAGAAACTTATTTTGTGACATTATCTGTAGACATTGAACTGTTTGATCCATCTATTAAAATTATTAAAATACTGAAAGTAAAGCATTTTTAGCAAATATTCCTGAAATCACATGGAGAAGTTACTGCATTGGGTAACAATAGCACTGAATACATATTTTAAGTTTAGAAAAGAATACCTATGAACACATACATTATCTTATGATTTGACACCAGGCACAGTAATGCTATCTTTTGACTACCAAAGGACACAGTACTCCTTATGTTTCCTGACATAAAAGTTGCTTTTCTTCAGTTCAAATCAGCAGAGTAAAATTCTCCATATAGTTCAATTCCAGCAAATACTTTAGAAATGCAGCCAGTCTTTTAACCTTTTCTTTTAGTACTTCCTTCTCCTTAACCTTTTCTTGCTAATTCTTATTTTTAATCTTTATTTCAGCATAGCTGCTTATTGAATAATCCTTCAAGTTAAATTCCAAGCTGCCTACTATACACACAACACAATGTACTGGAATTAGTGATACCTGCAATGAAGGTAATAGTGACATGGAACAGGCTACACATTAGTTGATCCACAAACTCTGAAGATAATATTGCAGAGCAAACCCCACTGACACATGTTGAAGGAAGGAAATTGGAAGAGTTTTCCTGCCCCACAGTCTCCATAGAACTACTGAGCCACCACTTAATAAAAATCCACTGTCATTATTAGCATCTCTCTCTTCCAAAAAAAAAAAATAAAAATTATGGACAAGGAACATGAAGTGCCCAAAGAGTACACAAGGAAAGCAGGATCCTGGCTTGTTTTCTAATGTTGCATGGGACAAATCTGGCCCGCTCCAAGCAGAAGCATGGTGAACTCCACAGTCACAGGCTTCTGACTTCACTCAACAACTTACCCAGTCAGAAAACTATAAACTTACTGCATTGAGTGGGTGTGCTAACGGTAGGCTCTTGTCATACCCAGCTCAAGCTCTTTAAAAGCCACTGCAGCTACAGCATCACATTGTTGAGAGAGGGAGACCGAAGAGAAGGAGTGAGAACATCAAAGGCGAGCCAACCACTGCAGATACTAAATGCTTGACAGATTTGATCATATTCTTTATGGTAAAGTGGGGAAACCTGATGCTGAGTATCAACACTATTTAGTTTGCATTTTCTTTTAAGTGAAAGTCAACAAAAACATCCCACTCAGAATGAAGAGGAAAGAAAACAGAATAAACCAGATTGAGATCAAGTCATTCCAAAGCAATGTGCACTGAGCATTTGGAAAGTTACCAGCTACACGCAGTAGATGTGGAATGTATTTTTGCCCAGTAGCATTTGCTTCATTCCTAGATGTGTGTCATTTAACATGCCAGTAAACTTCTGATCACAGTGATGCAGCTATAAAATCTATGAGCTGCTGTGTCCCAGCAGAGGTTAAAATAAACAGCTAGAACCACAGAGTTTGAGTCCTACCTTGATCCCATCTCAAACTAAGCTTTTAACCAGAACTGCCACAACTTTCTGACCAAAGGATGGGAAGTAGTGAATGGAGATGGAGAAACAGAAGAAAAGCTACCTGCTAAGCACATCTGAGCAGTGCAGTTCCTGGGGCACACAAGAGAGAAAGGTACTCTCATAGCTGGCTACCCTTGATTTTCAGCCCCCGAAAAGCAGAAGTCTGCTGACAAATCACTTGGAAGCAGCTTACAACGATGTTCACAGTGAGGGCTCAGACTGAGTCCCTGGCTCTCAGAAGGGCTCCAAACCACTCATCCATAGCACCTGTAAGGGGGGGGGGAGCTCACCACACATTTCCAACAGGATATAATTTTGAAAATCTTATTCGCCATGGAAAATCCTCTTTCCCAGAGAAACACAGCCTCATCAAGACAGACATGGACCCACTGGAGTGAGTCTGGCCAAGGGCCATGAAGGTGGTGAAGACGCTGGAGCATCTGGCATGAAAGGAGAGACATAAAGCTGGTCACGTTCAGCCTGGAGAATAGGAGGTTTGGGGAGATCTTATCCATACGTATAAATACCCAAAAAGAAGCCATAAAGAGCCAGCCATTGATTCCCAATGGTAGGACAAGAGGCAATGGGCAAAAATTGAAATACAGACAATTCCAATTAAATATAAGGAAACTGCTTTTCATAGTGAGGGTGGTCAAGCACTGTAATAGCTTGACCAAAGAGTCCATGCAGTCTCCATGGACCCTTTTGGACACGGCCCTGAGCAACCAGCTCTAGCTGAGCCTGCAGTGAGCAGGGGGCTGGACTCGATCCCTAGTGGTATCTTCACACCTCCACCATTCTGTGATTCTACAAACACTAAATATATAAAATTCCACAGAATTTTTCCTAAATTTAACTTGCAATGATCTTACTGCTTATAGAAAGAACTTACAATCTTCATTCCTTATACTACATAATGCTCAGCATTTAGAAAACAATGGTAAAGTAATGCTCTACTACTTAAGCATTTTAAATAATAAGCAAATGCTTAACCAGTTTAATTTTTATTGAAGTCTGTTTCTAAATCTTTCCTTATTAGTAACTGAAGAAGATACGTATTTAAAAGGTAATTACAAGACACTTTACAATTGTTTTGTCAAGCTTTTATAGCTATTAAAACAACGCTGGAAAATTTTAAGAATGTGCTGCTATGATGAAAGAAACATAAATTACAACATTAAAGAAAAACAAACAAACAACACGTAACAAAACTTTCCTTTTACAGTAGTTTTGGTATCTTTCAAAGCCTTCTTCAAGTATTCCCTCCATGGTTACCCAACTTCTTGCACTTTTGGAAAACAGCTATCTAATAGCTAATGTATTTTGACTGAATCGGGCTCTTATTGATAGGCAAACTGTAACATAAGGAACAGAGAAGTTCAAATGCAACACAAAACACATTTCTTAAGATGCTGAGCGAACTCGGTGAAATTCCCTGATAGTTCTTTCTCATAAAACAAAATAAATAAACAAAAACCAAAACATATATACATATATATCCCCCATCTTATTTGAAACAAACTTTTTTCTAGGAAAATAAACAGAACTTAGTATGGTAAAAGCAGCTGGTGCACTGTGAAGTGGACCTTCTGCAGGTGATCGGTAACATTTCACTATTTCCAACCAAACAGAAGTAAGCAAGTAATAGCCTTGTAGACTGGTTCTCTGATAAAATAAAACTTGTTTCTCCCTTTGTGTATTGGTCTCATTTGAGAGTTTTGATAGTACTTGACTGAGGGGAAAATCTCCCTAAATATGAGTTTCCTACAGATTTGCATATTTATGCAAAAACGTAGACAAAAAAGCAGACAAGTAAAAAGAAACAGTAGCTCCTGCAGGAAACACTGAGGGATAAACACCACCTCCATTACACAAAAGTCACAAAGGACCTCAATTTCGAGACAAAAAGCCTTAGAAATTAAGGCTGAATAGAACTGAATAGATTTTTAAAACAGCAAAATAAATCTTGTTTTATTAGTAAAATTTCAGCACACTTCATTAAAGTCATTTAAAACATTCTTCTCCAACCTGACCCAAGACTCAAAAAGGATGTCTGCATTTCACAATGATAAGTGATACTACTACCAGTTTTGTGGCACCCTCTGGGCTTTGCAGTCTCCCTGGGGGTGATGGATTTACCAACCCTTAGCTCCACTAGCAGCCACCATACCCAAAGAACACAAAAGCCCAGGAGCCCGTAAGCTCCAAGGCCTGGGCTGTGGGGTAGGAGGTGAAGAGAGACAGGTACATCTCTGCCACACATCAGACTCTGCCAAATCAAAGACTCTTCTCAAATCTGCATTTTCCAAAGAAAACTCAGAACCAGTAGGCCTCAAGCTTGCATCCTATCAAACATACACAGCAAAAACCAAGACAGGTACATGGATGTCGTGAAAACGTCACAATGGTTGTGACGAGTACACTTGTTCGGGGTTGGCAATGTTCCCATAATCCCCATGGACCCCACTGGAGCCTCTGGTGGATAATGGTTTGGGAGAACAGAAAAAAAGAGAGGGAGAGAGGATACCCTGCTGCTGGTGACCTATGAGGAATTTTAAGGGACAACTGGGTGCAGAGAAGGAAAGAAGCAGTGCTTCGTGCATAGCAGTACACAGCAGCGAAGTCTGGCTTCACAGCGGAGCACAGTAACCTGGGCAACTCAGATAGAAACAGATTTTTTTTTCTCTATTATTTATTTATTTTTAATAAAGACTTCAAAATATTTCTCCCCATTTTATTTTGGGCACTTCCAAAGCAACTCAAACCAAGCACCTTGGATCTCTTCAGTGTCCAAAAAAGGCTTCAGCATGTGAATGAACAAGAATTTCCAGATGGCATGTCTCGTGTACTCGAATAAGACATCCCTCGGGTATTAAGTAATGAAATTTCTACTTCCTCCAACTACTTCTTGCCTGGAAGAATTCAAATGGCACCAAAGTATTCCACTGGAAATAAAATAATTTTAAACCTTACAGTCCTGCTTCACTTGAAACCTGATGTGGTGTCAGGAAGCCCTTGTCCCCTGAGAAAGACTGCATACATGATAACTTAAGTCTGACTAACCTTGGCGTCTCTGGATTATACATTATTTTGATAACAGAGCGATCAGACATTCAAATTGACTGAAATAAGTAGCAGAACAGGAACCGCAGGTTTCATATCTATGTAACATCCATATGATAAAGAATACAGCACGCTATTGTAAAATGCAGCATGTCACAGCTATACACCTTTTTGCTTAGAGACTAATTAAGTGAAAAAGTATTACTAGCTGCAAATAGAAGTATGATATAGAAAATAAACTATAGTGCTATGTCCTGCGAAAATCTCTACATTCCCCTGTAGATGCCAGTTTAAGTCCTGCAACAATGACGACACTAGACACGAAATGATTACTAAAATAACAGAAAAAGAGCACCTCCATTCAGAGAAGGAACAAGAGCAAATAACTAAAAGATAACAGAAGTCAAAAGATATCCTGCAAGATAATAATTTTTGGACTGTTACAGATTAAGAAAGGAAATTGGGTTCCACTGAAAAGAAAAATTCAGATTGTTACAGGGACATGAGCAGTTCAAGAAATACAACATTAAGAACCCAAACCTCTCATTTGATCTTTACTGAAATGTTCAGTTTCTGTATTCTTAAACCACTATTTTTTTCCCACAAGGTCAGCCTTGAAAACAAAAACATTGTTTCAAAGCCACAACTTAAACTCCCTTTCACCAACTTTAGTAATTTATAATGCAGATTAATAACCTGCAGGGCCCTGCTGGCAGCCAGCCCAATGCTTTCCCACTGCCTCCTCTCCAGGGTAAGGCCAGGAATCAGCATCAGCATCATTCCCACATGAACCTGGCCTGTGCTGCACCCTCCAGCAGCCTCCCTGGATGGGAAGTGGCTGCTGGGGTGACAGGATTGCTGGGGATGGGAGATGTCTGCCAGTGCAGTCTCAGGCACTGATTTGACCCTGTTGAAGTCTGCAGGAAGAGCTCCAGAACTCAGATCTGCTCCTGGCGCAGATGGCCCAGTTTACCTCACTTCAAATTATCCCTGGAAGAAGGCTAAGGGTGGCCTAAGAATGTCTAATATCAACCTATTCAACACCACTGCTTGGTTTGGTCATGAATGGTCAAGAGAGGCCAGCATACCCTTTCACGCTACTAGGGTATACATGAGTGCCGGGAACACAGAGCTGGTGTTTCAATCTCAGCTTTATGAAAGTCAAAAGAGACTAAATCTTTATGCAAAAAGATGTTCCTGTATCCCCTTCAGTCTCTCACCTACTCTTCACAATGCATAAAATTCTTAACTGCTGCTAATTCAGGAGTGTCTATCATTACTTGAGGATAATCTCTTCCATAAATGTATTCTATAGCTTTAAAAAGCAAGACAGTATTTCTGTTTTACCAGGTCACTATAAGCAGTTAAGTAAGTCTTGGTTTTTAGGACTTCTCCTCTTACAAGATAGATGATTGTCACTGTTAGTCTTGCCAGAATTTCCTTCAAATATTGGAGAGGGCAAAAGTTAGGTATCGCTTAACTGCATGCAATACTTAATGTATTTTGGAAATAGGACTAAAAGCAAAATACAACTGTAACACAATGATAGATTTCCATGCCCATCCTTATACCCTCACTGTTTTTCCACAGAGGATTCAAAGCAGTTTACCTCACCTACAAAATAGTTGATTTAGACCACATCTGTATATTGCTTTACTTATGATAGAGGGAATAATTATATTAACAAAGAGTGCTTCTGGATGTAGATTGATTGCAGATGCGTTTCTGTGTAGCATCAGGTATACTAAGTCTTAACACCTGGTAACAGGCTAAACACCACTGGCATGCACCAAACTCTTAGTCCTGGCGAGCTACCAACTTGGTCTCATTCACTGAATGAAATTACTCAGAAGGATTTATTCCAAATTCTCTTTGTTCATGGTCAAAGACACAGGAAAGTCTGTACATCTTATGCTTAGCCAGGCTCTCCAGCTTGTCCATAATGTGCCACCAGTACTCAAGAAGTTAGTGAGCTTATTTTTGAGACATCAGACATTATCATGAAAAAGACAGACATTTCTCATCACAGTCCTGCATCTTAGAATAACCAAGAACATTCCTCGCCATCAATGACTCATGGAGATGGGTTATCTCTTACACTGTTCACAGATGTCACAGTGCTGGCATTGCATTCATCATAAGGACAGCAACCTTCCAGTGCCACAGCACCGCAGCAACTTTCAAACTCACTGAAAGGCTTATCTTTTTAGTACCCAACTACCTTAGTCAAAGAACAGAGAGAACAAGCTCACAATTACAATTCCAATCCTGAAGCATTTTTTTCCTTTTCTCCTTTCTCCTTCATATGGCATGGGTCTTTTTTTCCCACCAAGGGAAATAATAGCTGCAGCAATTAACCATATTCACAATATAGGAAATCGTTTAATACAGCTGCTGCCACACAATAGGCACAGAATGGTTTTGGTACCAAAGAAAGGAAGAGGCACTTTTCTCTGGGATGAAGAAATTAGTTATCAAACACATTTGTGGCCTTACTGTTTGAATTTATATTGTGCTCCAGCAAATTGTGTAGATTTAATTGTCACCAGGAATCTCAACAGTATACTCATGATTTTTGTTAAAATATGATGATACGAGTTTGTTTCCTGCAAGTCTGGTTTGCTCTGAGTGCTGTGCCTTACACAAAAAATTGCAAAAACTGAGCAATAGCAAGGATCTTAAAGTTAGCCCAAAGTGGCTCCTGAATTCTGGAAGAAAACAAGTAAGGATATTTTGCATTTTCCTTTTTTTCTTTTTTCTTTTTTTTTTTTTAAGTTATACTTCTATTTTTCCATTATCTTTCCTTAAAAGAAAAAAAAAAAAAATATATATATATAGCTTAATTTTGTCTACTTTTCAGCATCTACAATGTGTGCTTAGGTATTATTTGCAATACCTGATAATTTTCATTGCTCTCAATTGTGTGAAGTACTTCAAAGAACTCAAACAGAGCAAAGCACGTGTTACAAAGAGATTACAACGTCATTTTTAGAAAAATCATAAAAGGGAAAACAAACAACATGTGACGACAGAAGATAGGTATTAGTAAAATCAGTCCTAACTCTATCACTATCAATAGGTAAAACATGTAAGTCAACAAACCAATAGAAAGGCTGTTTAGTTAATATTCCCAGTATGCTGTGCCATGAAAGTCAATTCCATGCTCAGAAAAAAAATTATGGATTTAGATCTATAACCATTTTCAGCAATGAAGCAATAAACATGTAATTTCAGGAGTGGCGTCATTCCACTTTGAAGTCTTCAGCTGAGAAATTTCACTTCTAGAAATACAAATAATCACAGTAAGCTTGACACGTCTGGTTTTCTACTGAAACAAACGTAAAAGGAACCCAGCTCCACAGTTAATCATAAAGCACTACTATATCAAGTACCAAATGTATCTTAAAAAGAAGATTACTGCGTATTTGTAGCAGCAGAAATATTTTTCAGTAAAAACTGACCTAAACCCCACAAATGATATCAGGCATGATTTTGTGATTTTGCTCTTTTTCTAGGAAAAAATAAAAGAAAAAATAAATGGCTATTTCCATTCTGTCTTGCGACCAGATACTAGACAACTTCCCCAGGAATAGCACCAACAAGCTCTTGCTCGTCTTCTTCCCCTATAGTGACATCTTGCAGTCCTACTCCAACTTCCCGGCAATACTCTCAGGGTTTTTACAAGCAAGTACAGCTCATCACAACTAAAGAAGCCAGTAATGTCTCACTTTGCTGAAGAGGGATTAAGACAGTTAGAAAGCTAGACATGAAGCAGTCTCATACTGGGTATAAAAGAAATCTCTGTAAGAAGTAGTCTTGTACATAAACTATACTGACTATGCTTTTGACAAAAATTTTAATGATTTTTTTATGAAAACGTCTACAAAATAAAACAAGTCACTTAAGAGCCAAACCAGTACTTATTATAGTCTTAATCAATTAGAAATAAATGACAAAAGCTTCACCTGTAATTAAAGATTATCCAGTTGCTAAATAACTACAAAAACTAAAACTATACTCAAAATTATCAAGACATGCCTGACATAACAATAACATACATTCCAATCAACAACTGAAACTTATTTATGCCAACATGGTGCAAATAACATTTCTTGCTCAAGGACACATTAGACATTACTTCATAATAAAATCTGACTTCTGTTGGTTACTATGATTTGTTTTCCTTAGATATCAGTGATACTAAGAAAGAAGTCAATCTGGACTTGCAAAATAAAACCTTGACTTTTTAAGATCTCTCTCTGAGTTATATTTTTTATGATACATGATAAGCATGGCCTAATTTAAACCCCCTTCCTTAAGAAAAAAGAAAACCAAGACTGCTATGTTCTAACCTTTATAGCCAGCCTTTTGTTTGAAAGGACCAAAATACGGCGCAGAGTCCCACACATGAAAGAAAAACAGATTCTGTGCCTATGTGGTCATGCATACCTACCACCTTCAATGTCATCCACATGGGCAAACATTTTAAGATGACTGATTTTGTAAACAGCCCAAACCATGAACATAGCACAGCAGTCTTAATAGTGTCCTTTAAAATGCAACAACTTAAAATGAAAAAATTAATATATCCTGATGTTTCCAGATGTCAGATTCTCAGTGCATCTTGACTGACTAGGCAAAGCTCTCTAGATTAATGATCTTCCATTCTCATTAGCTCGCATACAACAGTAACAACAAAAAGAACGAATGAATCAGAGCAAAAACATTCTACCCTCCATTTTAATTTTGACTGTTACAGGAACAGCAGCTTCAAACAGCTTTTCTCAACGCTACAGTGTCTTGGGTGATTTAATTTTCACTGAAGCAGACTATTTAAGCAAGACTTCAATATGAAGAACTATGCTGAAATGTGCATCTACTTTACTGTTAGAGAGTCTGCCGTACAGTATTGGCTCTAACGGCATTTATCCTCTCCTTTCTAAATATTGATAAAGTATTACGACTGTGAAAATCCACATTATTAGAATGTGAGAGGACTCAAACCCATAATCCTTACAGACTGTGACAGAAGGCTTCTGCTTTCACTGCAAAGCATGTATGTAAAAATACAAACCCCGCAAGATCCATTTGTACACGTGTTGGAAAGTGTGCAATTTAGAAGCCAGTTCCTACATAAGCCTATCTCTCCCTCAAAGAATCAAGAATTGTGCTTTGCACCCACAACTATGTGATCAAATGTTTCTTCAAGGTGCAAAAACGGGGTTTTTTTTCAAAACAAAGCCATGAGACCCAAACCAGAAGTTTCATTTTAAGATCAGTCACAAGAACAAACAGAAAGAGAAGTGACAAGAAAAAAAAAAGTGGAAAGTGCAAGTGCCATGACTATCTCCTGATTCAGCTGCTCAGACAGTAGGTTATAGGCATATGTGCTATTCCACTTCAGCACTGCAAATCATATTAAGAAGAAATCCAATTCATCACATTTAACTCCATGTATTTATTATGCAAATGCCTTGAAAAAATTTAGAACAAGATGAAGTGTGAGGTGTGAGGCAATTAGCTAGGCCAAAGAAGAATTTTCATTTAACTTATACCAAGCTTAACTCTGAACAACGAACAACAATCAATGGAGTTACACTAACATAATGTACATAATACATAAAACGGCAGAGGGAACCAGATGTTTGCAAAGGTTAATCTTGCATTTCCATACAGCACACATAATTAGCCCAGAACCCCTCCTAAGAGAACAGAGAATTTCTCTTTATTCCTCTTTAGTGGCAGTTAAATAATATTAAAGAGCATTTCACATCTGAAAAGGCAGTATCATTAAATTTCCTGCCTCAAAATGAGTTCTGCTTTATGACTCAAAGTCTCTCCCTTGAAGCAACTCTATCAAAGCCATATACAGATGCACCCTGATAGTAATTTTCCCATCTTAGAGACACATCTGCAGAGCAAGTGCTTGACAAAGCTTCAGGACATAACTGGAATCACCTAAACATTGCACTATTTATTTCTGAAATGTTGCAGGGAAACGGGAATGAGGATTTTGGAACCTCTCTTTGGTGGCAAAACTTGGGAACAAAAAAAATCCCCATGAAACTGGCTTTACTTGCACAGAATGTGTTGCTGGGGAGCACACCAGCGCTGGTGTGACCAAGGTGCCGTGACAGACCACCACAATGGCACAACCTGGTTCTTGCCCCCCAGCACAAAACCCCTGAGGGGCTAGATAATCTAAGAAGGGAGGCGAAGAGCCACTAGGCTCCTGCGGCACAGACACCTCCTGAAGCCTTAGATGCAGGGCAAGCTTTGTTATTTTTATGCTGCATGGGCATCTCTACTGTTAAGTGTGATCAAAATAAATCAAGTATAAGATACTACTAAACTAAGTCAGGCGGCAGGCAACTAATCGCTGAACGTTTGCCATGGGATGTCGGAATCCTCACTAACCTGCTTCAGATGAGGCTTTTGTTCTGGATACAACTATTCTGCATGAAAAATAACCCAACCTTCACCTCAGAATAAGACAATCATTTTTTTCACCAAGGCTTGGTCCATGCCACCCTTAGAGTATTTCTTGATAATTTAATTTTTGAATTCTGATATTTTATTTTTTTCTGGGTTCCAAATCCAGCAAGGAAAACTGCAGGACAGAAGTGTTACTAGCGTTACACGCTACCCCAGAGTGGTGTTGTTTCAGGCTGGCAGAAGGACGAAGTTTGGAGGCCAGGACAGCCATGCTCCAGGTTATTCACACTCAGCAGTCCCAGTGGCTGCTGATTTCAGGAACTGCTACAGCTGCAACTAGCAACTGCGGATTGCAAAACCAGCCTCTCGGGCTGGCACAGCAGCAGTGCTGGGGCTCCCCTGGAGATCTGAGGTCCCTGCCTTCAGAGGTTGTGGATGCCTTGCATACACTCGTCCTCAGTTAGGGAGTGTGCTACAGCAAGAAAAACAATCCTGCCTAACAGTGAGTTAACACAGTTATTTTCTTATAACATGAAGCATTTGAAGAAACCTGTATCTGCAGAATTCATTAAAACTAATTTTGCAACTACTTTCTGCCTGTTGTAGCCAACAGTTGGTGGTAGAAAGCATCAATTAGCATGTCACATTACTCTATCCACCATTAGAGAATATTGATTGCAAGTTAACTATTACATGGAGTATCGCAAAAAATCTAAATGACACTTTACAAATAGCAGCTCTCTGCACACCATAGCAACAGGGAGAGATTGAAGTAAAATGGTCTGGTTTCTATAGCAACTATCACACATACCATCTGTAATCAAAAGGAATACTAGCAAGAGAAACAAAATGGGTGATTCTGCATATTGGAAGGCTATTCACGTATTTAAAATATTTTGCTCCTTAATGTTCAACTTTAGTGTTAAAATGTTATTTAAGTGCAAGAAATCTATGTAACCTTCTGAAAAACCTTTTTTATTTAATAAAATATTAAATGAAATTTACCAGCTCTATCTCCCAACAACAAAAGACACCTTTATAAAAAAACCAATGCTTTTTCAGATACCAAACATATATTACCCTCAAGATCCACAATCCATGTGCTCATCACATATATGGCTACTATTTTATTCTGAAACTCAAATACTGTAAGAGGGCTACTAGCATAATACTTCATACTATCTACTATACAGAACTGCTTTTAGAAAGATACAGTTTCAGACAGAAACATTTAAACACCCTGCTTCTAAAATAAAAAAGCTTATCCAGCTTCTGAAACAAGCAAAAAAAAAAAACCAAACAAACAAACAAACAAATGAGGATATGAAAAACCCTGAACTCCTCTATAACCAGAGAGGCATCTGTGTCACGCAATTCATGTGCTGAATAGAGCAATATTATATTAAAGGCACACCACACATGAATGCAAGGTAAATTCAGAGTTAGCAATGCAAGGCACTCTCTTCTCTACCTTTCAGTATTTTAAATCCTGAGCAAATAAAAGGGACCATTATATCTAAATGGCAAAATACTTTTGTACTAAATGAAATTTCTGGTGAAAACTAACTGGCTATAAATAATCTTTTGATAAATTATAGAACCAGTAATCAGAGAGCAAAAATTATCATCAACATCAGTCCATTTCTTTTGCGTGGGATGATGCCGATTTGCAGAATATCCGTCACTCACATGCTGAAGGCAGGCATTACAGCCCCCTGGTTCGTGCAAAGCAGAAAGGAGTCATCTAGAATAATCACAAAACCACTTTTCAGGATGCGGAAGGCGCACTAAGGAACGATCATGGTGATTCTACACTGTCAGAAGTTTATTTTTCACTAGAGCTTGCATGGTATCTACTTAAAGCCACTTCCTCACCATGGGTATGGACTAACACACAGATGCTGAGCCTACTACCAGAACAGTCGGTATGTCCCCCATCTCACTTCCCTGGGACAAGGCAGCAGGATGACTGGACAGCAGCACTGATGACTGCTCCAGCACACACCATCCTCCTCTGCTCTGTCTGAGGTACTAAGATGAGAAGGAACAGAGTCGCTGGACAAGATGTCACCTGAAAGCAAACAGGTATGCCAAATACCCATCAAGTCTGCAAACCTACTCCCTGCCTGTATCTAAACAGCACTGGAAAAAGTACACTGGAAAGACGAATTGCTTTGGCAGCGGCTGCATATTCCCTGCCATTATCTTTTCCACTCTTCAAACACAGAAGAGAACAGCCTATCTGGGGGGCTTAAGGTCCAAGCCCATCTTGGTCCTCCAGGTGGTACGAAAGCTACTACACAAATGACCAGCGTCCGGTCTTCTCGTGCCATGTGAGAGAGAAACATGGCCTAACCCAGACAGAAAGTGCAATAGGAATGAAACAACTGAACAGTGACATTTTAATCATCGAGATATTTTTATTTCCACAGGAAACCCTATGCATTGGCAGTCAAAGCAGACGTTACTTGACTGAGTGTAGTTCTAAGAGTTCAAAATAAGCCAATCCCGCGTTAAAGAGTGTCTTTCACGTCGCAGACTTCCAAAATCCGTTTTGTAAAGATGTCTTTATTTGTTTAGATTTGAGAGTAATCTCAGCACTCAAGCAATCTTAACTTAGACCTATAATTATCCTGAAAAATAACCAACAGCTGTAGTCAGTGTATACTCTTCTTTCACAAATTTAGGCAAAATTAAATAGATCTAAAGCTCTGTTTTCATAATTCTGCACACAAACCCATTTGGTGAGTTCATCATATTACTGATATCAGTGAACAATGAAATAAATGTTAAGATGACATCCTTCCTGATCCCTCCCCTTCTGATCCTGATCATCCTTCCTGATAATACATGTGTACGTAACAGCTTTCAAAATCAAATCCTCTGGCTTCACAAGTACCCTCTATTACTAACAATCCATTTTCTTTTTTTAGCCAAAGTCAAGGCAATACCACGCCTACCAATAGGTTTGCACAGTGCACAAGAAATTGAAGCTTACAATTAAAAAAATAACCTCTATTTAACTCTGATAGTAGCAAGTTTTACAAAATGTACTAGCACTTACACAAGAAAGAAGTGGGGAGATTGTGGAATGCTAAGGAGGAAGCCTTGAAATGGGTGATCTAAGGAAGTCATCATCACCCTCAGGAGATTATATTCTTGGCTATGTCTCCTTTAACAATTATGAAGCATAACAGAAGTCATTAAGTAGATTGAAGAAATTGGTTCCAAGGCCCCTACAGGCTTCCATTATGCACAGAAAGGTTTTTATTTCAGACAAGATTTAGCCTGGTTCCCTGGACAAAATGTTTCCAGCACACATATGGTACAACCATTGATCTGGACCCTACTGGAACCATAAAGGACTGGGGTACATTTGAGCACACCTCAAGCTTCTGCTTTTCCATACAGCTTCCACTTTAGTTTCCTATTTAAGGAATCTGGTTCATGCTTATCAAAACAATTCCATAATCAAGAGATTTACTTCCATATCAATTCTTAAATTATTCTCAGAATATAAAGAAAGAAGACCCTGAAAATCCTGCAGTAAACTACAGTTCACTTGTGCCTGTTTAATAATATCATGTAAAATTTTCAGCACAAACTCAAGGAAATTTATGAGTTTTGTTCAGTTTTCATTTTCAGATGTGTTCAAACCTGACAGTGAAAGTAGGAACATGACAGCAAACAGATCATATGTGGAGGTAATGACAATTCAGAAAAAAAATCCAAACCACTCCACCAAGAAATCCCCCACCAAAAACCCCAAACCCACACACATGAATATTTAAACCAACCTCCTTAAAATTACATTAAAATATTTCATAAATGTTTAGTAACTACATAGTGCTTGATCCAATTTGCTTTTCATTTTCAAAATACATGTCTTAACAAGTTAATGAACTTTAATAGTAACTATATCCTCAGATACTCACAGTATAGCAGAACTTCTTCCCCTCAATTGCGTAACTAACATAGAATTTATGGTATCTGGGAATTCTATGCTGATTTACCCATAACGAATTAATTGCTTTCATGCTGTATCTATGATAAATATACATGCACTACCAGAGAAATTAAAATCTAACATCTTAAAAACAACATGCATGAATTTTAAATACAAAATAATCCTGTTAGAACAGTGATCTACTTCCAGCATAAGATGGTGAAGTATAAGATGGAATCAAAACTATTCTTATTACAAAGTTTGTCTTCATCTCTGACATCTGCAGAACCGCAGATTGAGATATATTCCATTTTAAATGACACTGCAAAAGGTCAGAACAATTCCCCTAACCTTGTCAAGGCTGGGAAGATTGATACTTGTTTTAGGTAAACTTAGCATCCATGTCATGTGCATTGGACTAAATATAAAATTCAGACAGCATGGGGAACAAACATATATTTAGAAAGAAAAAATGGAATTTCATTTTCCAGACCAACAAAAGAGCAACAGTTCTGTATCCAAGAATATAATTCTGTAAATATTAACTAGTTCACTGTCATCTGATTGTTCTCACAATGTATCTGGAACTCGCATGCAATTGCATGGAAACTGAGTCAAAATGTGACTAATGTCCTTGCTGGTCCACCCTTTATAACTATAGTAGAATTTCTTAAGAGTTGCTTTTTTTTCCTGTAACTCTTTGAGTTCCAAAACCATCTCAGCAAGTATACAAATGTTATTGTGCTTCTTCTATATAAATATGCTAATTAACTATTTCACATTATCTTCTGCGTATTAAATCTTTATTTTAATTCAACAAAATTGATGTACACAACATAAATATTTTCAATATTAACAAAATTTCTTATGTCTAACTTTTAACTACAAAATTTAGGAGACTGAGAAAACATTTGCACTGTAGTCAAAACAATTTTCCTTTCATCAGAGCAACAGTCAATACAACTGACAAATCATTTTCTATAACCAACCTTGAAACAGTAATTTAGTACTCCATATGTACTCACTGCAGCCTAATTCAAAGAGAACTAATAGGCATGTTTTTGTTTATTCACTGTATTGAGAAACTTCATGAAGTTTATGAATATTTTAAAAAGTGAAGGGCAAAATCAGAATTCTGAAAGCACATTTTTAATGTATTTGTGTCCTTAAGCTTAGACATTCCTTAAACTGGCAGCAACACTACAAACATGAAAAAAATCTCACATCTGGGGTCACTGAAAGAATATATTCTGAATATTACAATTATATGCAGCAAAGGATTTATCTTCCGAGAGTCTACAGAAACACAAAGAGAGGAATCCATCAAGCACACACACATGGGTCTTCCCAGTACATACAACAGAATACATATTAGGAAAAAACCATCTCAGACTGGCAAGTGCATGGTAACTTTAGTTCTACGACATTTATCTCTGTGCTACTCTAGTGCAAAAATGACAAAAGATAAACATCCATATTCAAAGCAACCAAAGCCTGATTGCCAAGAGGAAAAAAAAAGACTTATTTCACAAAGAAACTATGCTATTTATAGCTTTCAAAAGCTTTGGTTTTATTTAAATTAATAAACATTACCCTGTAGCAATGATGGGCACAGTACCTCTGCCATAACATGATACATATATTCTACATTATGCTTTTCTAACAATGATTTCTATTTCAGAACTACAGACGTTCACATTTTCTGTTTCCCTGAATACGTTGCTGAGATACAGCAAAAACAAACTACCCAAATTGAACATTACTGTTGTCATCAAAAAAGCATTGTAACTTACTCTTAAATAAAGCTATCGTACCTCCACTTTGAATATTATTAGATTCTGAACCTCTTTAACCTTTTATTTTTTTACTGATAATATATGGTAGGAAATATTAATGCTATTTTACTCTGTAAAAACTTACAAAGCATGGGCAATAACAATCATGAAGAGCTATCCCTTGTGTGATAAACATGGGGACACACAGCTGTGTTCCAGCAGTGACTGTAAAGAGAGAAACAATTACAAAAACCAGCTCCTGCAGCCTCTCTGAAATATGCTCTCATGCACACTCATCTGAACTGTATTTCGCATTTACAGTATGCTTTGCTCAGTTATTACTGAAGCGGTGACAACTTCTTATTCTACCTTGCCTGATTCATTGGTCACTATCTCTGATTAATGCAACTAACCTAGCTGACCATATCTGTAGTCACAAGAATAAAAATAATTCAAATTAACCAAAGTGAAGAAAAAAATACTTCAAAAAAATTCCAAAAATAACACTGAATATTTTCCCTTTTTTTTTTTTTTTTTAATAATTTATCCTGTGTACGAAGTTTTTAATGCTGTGGTCAAAAATCTGATAAAAAACAACAACAACAACAACAACAAACAACAAGCAAACAAAACCACAAACAAAACCAAAAAAACTAACTTTATATTCAACACATTAATCCACGATGCTTACACATCTGGACTAATACTTCCCTGTAATGCCTTTCTGCTCTCTTACAATAACATTTTTAAGCACTTTCTATCACTTCACCGGGACTTACAGAAGATGCCAATTGCAGCACGGAGTTCGCACTCGAATGCAAAGTATTTCACAAGAAATCAAATATGAATTCTAGTGAATTACTTCACATTCACAGAACAGCATGTATTAAATTTCACTGTCCATTTTTAAAAGTGCCTTTTTTAGTGTTTGCTTTGTATATGACTACAAGATCTCCTGAAGCTGGCCAAGAGTAGGTCACTGGACCATGGTCTCTACAATTGAAATTTACAAATCAAAACAATGTGAACTGCAGAAGCAGCTGCTGGCAGCCACTCTGTAGTTTACCAAAGAGTTGTGTTTTGCCAATAGGCATGGCAATTTATTAATAACATTAAAAAAAATACCCCAGAGATCATAAATTCAGTCTTGGTTCTTGTAATGTAGGTGTACTGCCATCATGTCAGCTGTGAAAGCTCCTTTTTAAGGTCTGACAGCTTTTAATTCAATCTCCTTGCATGGTAAAGACATATCCCTCTGAACCACAAGAAGAAAGGTTTTCATGAAATTCTTAAAACAAAACAAGATTCTTGTGGCCTTATTTTGAATGGTCAGTACAAAAAAACATTAAAGTTGCTGCATTAATAAACAAGAAAAATATAAGCTGACTCTCCAACAAATTACTGCTAATAGTAGGCGTGGTAAGAACAGCCTAAATGTCATGCAAGACTTTTAACAAACATCAGAGTCTGACTTGTTAGACACCACATAGACATAAATGATACAATGCTGGCCTTTAAAAAAACTATTCCTGGTGTTTCTACAGAGGACATTAAAGCTGCATGGGATCTCACAGCTACCAAGGAAAAGAGAGTAGAAATTAAAAGCATTTCGTTATCAGCAGATCACAGAAGGTTTGGGAGAGTAGGACTGACCTAATTTCCATACTGTTATACAAGCAGTCTTCAGAATAAATAAAATACTCCAATGCCTTGCTTTTATAGCGATTCCTTTCATTTTCATAATAAGTCACATCTACCACACCACCGTCCTCAGGAGGTGTTGACACTCAAACTGAACATTCGAGCTTCACAGTCAAATGCTCTGTGGCTCAGCATCTTAATCTTGTCAAGTCCCACCTTTATATAACCATAACAAATCTCCTGTTATGTCAGACTTGAGAGACATTATTAGAACGTTTATTTGAACAGTGCCTGGACACCAGCAAAATATTTATAACAGATAACTTTGGTGGAGCAAATTCAATGGGTAAATCATTTAAGGAGGACATGCAATGTAAGTTAATTTCTATATTTATATCCTAATGCATTATTATTTAGAAGATATTCTTAAAAAAAGAAAAAGAAAGACAAACAACAGAAAGTAACAGAAAAAGTCAAGTAATCTAGCCTGGTAACTCTTTAAAAACAACTTCTGAAAAATGCAGTTGAATACCATCTAATATTTTCATCTACTTCTTCTTTATGTACACGGTTAAAAAACTTCCTGCTAGAGGATTTTTAAGAAAGAAAATACTTTGATAAAAGATATCAAATATGTAAAGACAAAATTATAAAAATGGTTGTTACTTGAACCACTGTCACCAAAAAAATCCAACAAAAAATTAGTATCCTTGCCATTCCCTTTTTGCATTTTACAGTCTAGTGGCTTTCGATACAGCAGAGCATGGGGTCTAAAGTGCCCAGCAACAGCGCGATGTGAGCCTGGTCATGTTTCCCCATGGTAAACAACAGCAACGAAGACTAGATACTACTGCTCTGGCCAGCCATATGTAACTATCAGTAGAAATCTATACCTCTCCCTAGTATCACATGAATAACACATGAGCTGCCTAACCATGTAGGATTTATCTTCAAAAACACAGGATAGGCCTCAAACAGCACTCTAAGCAGTTTTGTCACATGGTACCTAAAGTAAAGCAACACTAGGTTTCTTCTGCTCTTTTAAAACATTTGCTTAGTGCTTCTAGATATAGTTACCTCCTATTAGAATTTCTTCATTGTGAAAAACAATGATAGCGTGGTCATTTGTTTAACCCCAAAAAAGTAGGGTTTTTTTCAGATAGATTTGGGTGTCTAGTACTCTGACAAATAAACAACATTCAACAAGAAACCAAAGTACAAGCAATTACATTTCAGTCTACACATGTAGCTCAGACTCCTGACATATCTAACGTGAATATAAGAATGGCTAAATGGGATTAGATCAGTTCAGTGGAGGTAATGGCAGCCTAAACCAGCAAAACCTACATTTGTCTGTCTGTCTTAAAGTCCTTACACATTTGCCCAGCACAACCACTGCATTACCTCAGTGCCCCTGATTCACCAAGCTCCCTCATGCACCAAAGCCCCTTTCTCAGCAGCACCACAGTACTCCCAGTTTCTACAGATATCCTCTCCTACCTCTGCAAGGGCAAGCTTCATAAGACAGCAGCTCTCCTGAAGCTACACAGCTTGATGCCTCATGATGAGCTGCACATTTACTGACCATCCAACCATTGCCATACAGAGTGGGTAAAGGCCAGATGATTTCACCTGTCTGCCCACTATGGAATCATCCATTTCTGTCTGCTTCACAGCCCTCTCTGTGTTTGTCACTAAGAGTAAAATTGACATCTTTGAGATGTCCACTGCTCTGTCAAGTTTGGTGAAATATGCCAATGAGTTTGAAAGAAAAGGGTAATCAAGAAAGTGGACACTTCACTGGTAGATTGATCTGAAAGCTGTAGGATGCAATTAGCAATGATGGAGTTGACTCATATATGTGGAACTTAGCCTGATTAAATTAAGTTAATGTAAGTCAAAAAACAGACCTATTTACAAAAGAGGACTAAGTAATAATAGACCACCTAGGAAAGCGGCAATCTAGAAAGGATCATGAACTGACTTCACACAAAGCCTCTCTGCAGCTGAGAAGAAGCTTCTGTAGCTGAGAAGGTCAACCTGATCATTGAACCTACGAAGAAACATTGAGAGAGAGAGCAGGTAGGTGGTGTTGCTGTATTAGCAAGATTATTACTGGGATAATATGTGCAGGACAGGTGTCCACACATCTTTTAGGCTGCTGCTGAAAACTGTGAAATTCTAGAGAAGTGCTAGAAAAATTACTTTGGGCATGTTAAAGCAGTTGAATGCTTACTGCAGTGAGAAAGTTAAGCAGCGACTTGAACAAGGATTACATGTAAATTAGAGCAGGAAGAGCTTCTACCAGTGAACAGGTCTGTAATCTACTAGAAAATGTCACAACAACAGCAAAAGATTAGAAACTGAATCTAGGCAAATTATGTGAGAGCAATTGCATTTCGGACAGTCCTTAAGAATAAAAGTAGATGGCACAGATTTTAAAAACCAGGAAAGGCTATTTGAGGGAGATGAGGAAGCAGGAAGTGGCTGAAAAGGGGTTTTTTAGCATTAAAAAGAACAGAAAAAATTTGTGATGATCACCACTGTCTCCATAAATACTGAAATGTAGAGAAACACCTTTGATGTGATTAAGTAGTTCGGATAACGTAAGGCCTAAGGTAAGCTTGTCACCCGAGAGACTAATAAGCCTGATCCACAATGCTGTGAAAAAAAACCCAAAAAGCTAAAAAAGCTTATTGTAAATCAAACTCTACCTCATGCTTTCTTCTCCTCCTAAAAACTCGGTATTGACTTATGAAATTTTCTAATTTTCATCTAGAATCTGAAATCACACATGTAATATGCATTAGTGCTTTGGATCATTTGGTATTTAATGCCGTGTGCCATTTTCCACTCCTTGGTTTGCTGAAGTGAGGTTGCTGGGCATTCAGGTACCTGTTCCTCTGAAACTAATCTGCTGTTCTCTGCTTTCACATTTCATGGGGCCCCCTGAGTCACCACTTATATTTGCCTAAGTTATGGCTCCTCATTATGAGCAGTGATTCATAATTCTCCAGCTGCTCACCCAGGTTTCACACAAGGCTTGGGTAGACTGATTGCAAAGGGCTTTACCACTGTAAGGTAAGTCATGTAGTGCACTTGTTTCACCTCTTTCTGGTGAAAATGGTCAGTTTACTGACCATGGCCAGGGACAGCAAAACCCACCTTGAAAGAAACAGCAGTTTCCTGATTCTTCAAATTCAACATAGCTTCAAAGCCAATGGGTTACTTCAGGTTCAGAAACAAAAGTAATGTGCCAATAAACTCCAGAACAGCTTGAGCAAGCAAAACCCACTTCCAGTTGCTGGCTTGAGATTCATTATGTTACACATTTTTAAAACAGGACTCACCCAAGACAGGCCAGTGATGTAGGGCAACATCCCATGTCCAAGTGAACCCTGTTACAACCACTTGAAGTAATCATTAATGCAGATTAGAAGAAAAGTCAAAAATCACAACAGCATTCTTACATATAAGAATTTGCGGAAAATTCACAAAGCATAAGGCAGCCTGACAAAATGTGTACATGAATCCCCTCAACGGAAGCAAGCCATCACCACGGGCATTGCAAATTCTGACAAATAAGATGGTACTGAGAATAGCAAACAGAAATCAGGCAGCTTCAGATGCAGGATACCCACCACCACAAATATTCTTTTTTCTTCCTCCAAGGATACTGTCAATCTAAATTGCTCTTGATCACAAGCAGAAACAAGAGCTGCACATCCACTCATTCTAATGTACCCTGAACATATGTGAAGGTGACACGAGAATGCGCTTCCCGAAGAAGGCATGATGTAACAAATGTTGGGAATGAGCCAATGCTGCAGACTCCAGGTCCTTTTAGGGTTGCTTTCTGCTTGCATCCAAGAAAGCGCTGACAGAAGAAACCAGCGGTATGAACGTGTATGTTATACCAAGCAGCAAGTCTGAGGCGAACTATGGGTTTCTTTGCGTGAGATCTATTAGACTAACTTTGAACAATCAATGAAGTTATTCTCAAGGACAAAGGGAGTAGCACAAGCGGTGCAGAACATGAAACCTCAATTGGAGGGGTGCAGAGTAACATCTTGACAGCAATGCTGAAGCAGTAGCATCCCAACAGAGAACAGTGCCATAGTTGGTCCATTCAAGCAAGTCTCCTATTGTTTTTGGATTACCCAGAAACGCAAGTATGTGGCTGAACACTTCACTACTTCTTATGTAAGCACGCACACACTTTACAGGAAGAAATGCAACTTTTATAGGAAGCAATCTTCTTCCATGCCCAGTTCAATCTGGGCTCCCATAACAGTACATGCTCCTGCTGCTATTTGAGCCTGCTTTTTACCACTAAGGACTCCCCATTTCTAAGCTAAGACTAATAATAAATGGTGGCTTTCTCATTTGTATGATGATCCTCGGCTGGCCGCTGCTTAACCTGGACTGATTCTAGAGGTAAGAAACCGGAATTTCCTAGTCCATTAGACTGGCATTTCTTGCAAGCACTACTTTCACTTTAAAAAGACAATAATAGTGGAATATCTGAATCATTACAAAATTATGCCAGAAAAGAAGGGACGGGAGGAAGGCAGGCAGGAAGGGAGGGATAGAGGGAGAAAAAGATACTTAAGATCCATAAATCTATTACAAGTCCCTGAATATAAACGCTGGGGAATGAACGGCATTCGCGCTGATGTGTTAGAAAACAAACTGTATTTAGTCTAGGCATCTAATGAAACTGAAGGTTGTAGTTTCTTCTTACTTTCTGTCACCAGGTAGAATCTGCCGTATCTCAAGTTGAAAAGTTCATAAACTAAACATTATTTTAAAAGTTCAAGAACTACACACACATCATTACATAACGCAAGTACTCAGTTTCCAGAATACACTCAGAGTTTGCCTCTTAACAGTCCTAAGAAGGCAGAAATATTTTTAAAAGCATAGATTGAGCATTTTGTATCATTAGTAACAATAGCATTTTTTAGTTCTTTAAAAATGGCACTTTCATTTTCCTCACATCAAAACAATAACGGAAATCACCTCTAAACTTATTTATACCTAGTTCAAAGTATTAAGAAATTTTCTAAGAGAGAACATTTTCTAATGAGCCTTTTTTTTTTTACCTAAATTAAATGTTCATTATTAAATGTTTATCATTAAAGAAACGTTGGGATTTACTTCAGATTAACTTTAAAACAATAAAAACAGCTTCTGAATATAAGCAAAGAACTCCTGCACATTTGCCAAGATTTCTGCAACTTTATTAACGTGATTAATAGCTTTACTTTGAAAGGGGCCATATACACACAATCCCGTAACACGAAGCCCGGCACAGACAGTCAGCAACAGCAAAAAGAACTCAGGAAACTAAACAGCAACAACTGCTCTCAGCTATTAGACAAAGAAAATGGAGGGCTATGCCAAAGCGAGTGATTTCACGGAGCTGTATTTCTATGTTCTGAAAATGTATGTTCAGCAGTGTCAGAGCAAAGTAATAAACCTTGCCAAGATTAAATCACATGGTTTTGAAAACAGCCCTTGTCCTTTTCTGGCTTGCACACTTGAAGACATGCATTCGGACCGATTTCATGTCAACTGGGCTTTACAAACCAGCCTGAAGAATGTAGGACACATGTAATGGGATCCCATCTGCTCATTAATCAAGAACACATTTGCATTTGGCAACGATTAATTTTACCTGGATAGTATATAGAAGATGCACTGTTAAGGTGGAACTTGAGGAATTCCCTCACACTTTAACCTTACAGATGAACTAATATTCTCAGTTAGTAAATAACCAAAATATTTAACAAATAGGAAAATAAAAGATTTAAGGCTAAGATTTAAAGTGAAATTGGCTCATACCAAAAAATCATTTTCAGAAGTAGAAAGCCCTGCTTAAGCAGCATTTTATTCAAATTCAACCAAATTTTAGTACCTAAGTTCTTGTATGTTACATTACGAGGATTACTATCCCACTTTCACCATTCTTCTTGCTACAGCTCAGACAAACCCTCAACAAGAAAAAACCCTCTCAACATCAGAAGTTTGGATTTTTCTGATTGAGTCAAGGCACTCTGTAAAAAAAGAAAAAAAAAAGTCTTCAGATTCCTGAATTGTTATAATGTCAGACACTTGTTAATTTTCTTGATGTATTATTAAGTATTCTTTCATCCAGAAACAACAGTCATCTTTTCACTCCGACATGGAATTCTTCCTAACATTTCTTGATTTAGAGTTTTTCAAAAGAACCACACTGTAGAGAAAAGCAGCCAATCTGTCAGTGCAGACATTTTGCAGCAATATGCTATTTTTAACAAAAGTTTCTATGGGACAGACTTCTCAAGTTCAGGATGGGACTTCTGGTGAAAAACTAAATTTAAACTCCCCCAAAACACTCACCACAAACCAAGTGTTCAAGGCACAGAAAGACACCCATACAGGATGTAGGCAGCCACACTGAGATCTGACTTCTGGTAGATGTGGACTACTGGTTTGGAGGAAAGATATGGACCTGCTAGTCTGCTGGGTAGGAGGCTCACCTGGAGTGTAGGAGATGTTTGAACTGCCTGCTGCAGTGATGCTGAACAGCTTTCACAGATGGGAAAACTTTGCACGGAAATGTTAAAAGGAGAATGTCTGGCCAAGAACACAGTCCAGTGTCTAGTACATACCTGCTTCCTGCAATGGGGAAGAGCAAGGACTTATGCTGTAGCGAAAGATCAGATCACCAGGACTGTTCATCAAAGCCTGGGTCTCATTCCTTGACATCTTTTTATTGCCCTTGTTTGGAATAACACTAAAAAAGATGTAAGGTTCATTCCATTGTAGGAAGTTTTTTACATGTGCTCTACTTGAAGGTCCCAACATACATGTATCTCCTTGTGAGCGGAACACAAGTTTCTACAGAGAAACATGATACCACAAAGAAACCAAAGATTATCACAAAGAGAAAATCATAATTTTAGCCTCACTTTGAACAGAGACCAGTAATTTTAACTTGCAAGCAAAAGTACACCTCATAATAGGATAGCTTCAATTTCTCCACTATGGATAGTGCCCAGCTTTACACCTAGAAGTTAGCTATGTAGGTCAGTTTGCGACAGATACTCTCATCCCTCTCAGTCCATCTGAAGATGACAGCAGCATACAGAAAATTCTTTTGCCTAGCTAAGGCAAACAAAGGTTTGCATGGCATGCACAGAACATCCCTGCACTACTGGCCTTGCTGGAGCTTCACAGATCCTACCTCTAGAGAAACAAAGGGCTGAGTCTGTAAAACCCAAATAAACCTTCTCAAGCATAACTGAGAAAACTGGTAAGTTTACAATTGCTAAAGAATATGCTACTGTAACTCAAAAAATGCCCCAAACCTTTAACCTATAGTATCCCTTTGTTGTACCTTCCCAGTCTCAGGTTTAATGTCCTGCGTTCCTTCAGCAGGAGCAGATGCTTGCAAGTCCTCAGGTTTAAGATCTTGAATTTCTTCCACAGGAATTGTTTCCAGCTCATCCTTGGGTATAAAACTTAGAGTGTCTTCTGCAAAGTCTGAAATATTTGATTTCTGCAGACTATCAGGCATCAGGCCCTGTGTCTCATCTCCAAGAGCCAATTCCATAGCTCACCCTGATGCAGAGAAAGGGAAAGTGCTCCTTGCAGAAGCAACCCGGTAACGATAGCATCAGCACTTGCAGGGAAAGATTACAGACACCTGAACCCTACTCCCAGCAAGCAAGTAAAACAAGAAACATCTGTTTTAAGGTGGTGAGACATTGGAACTGGTTGTCCAGGAAAGTTAGGGCTGCCCCATCCCTGGCAGCGTTCAAGGCCAGGTTGGACGGGCCTTTTAACTATTTGGTATAGTGCAAAGTGTCCACTGCCCATGGCAGAGCTGTTGGAACTGGATGATCTTTAGCTCCCTTCCAACCCAAACCATTCTAGGATTCTGTGTATTTTAAAATACCACAATACTCCAAGCAATCTTCTTCTCTGGTCATGAGATGCATCTATTAAAGATTAGAGTTCATTTTACTTTGAAGAATTATTTTAAAAGTGACTTAATGGGTAAAAAATAGAAGAGTGGGTCTTATGAGAAGAGAACTCTAGGCATTGCAGTGGCAAGACAGAGCTGAAACTTATGCAGATGAGGCAGGATTACTGAGCTTCAGTTCATATCTATCCATGTGCTCCAAGGATTAAAGCTCCTGGTAACCAGGCCTAGAGTTCAATGTAACCCCAAAATGGGACCAGGAACAGAACTGGGAACAAGCTTCTTCCAGTGTGCAAGTATCCACAAGAGCACAGAAGGAAAGGGAAGGAAACTAGATCTTAGACTAGATGTAAGGAAGAAATTCTTTTACGATGAGGGTGGTGAAACACTAGAACACCCTGGCCTTGAACACTTGCAGGATGAGGCAGCCACAACTTCTCAGGGCACCCTGTTCCAGTGCCTCATCACCCTCTCAGTGAAGAATTTCTTCCTTATATCTAGGCTAGATCTCCCCAATTAAGTTCAAAATATATCTGAATATATATTTATTCATTACTAAGAATAATATTTAATGCATAAAATTTTAGATTTTCTTCAATGAACAATGGACACGGCTGTTCTTACCACAGCAGCTAGATTTTAACTCACAGGATAAAAAACAAATATCAATGTCATAAAACATCATAAAATGAAACAGGCCTCAAAAAGAAAGATTAACAGTAGAAGGTAATGGTTTGCAAACCACTGTCTCTACGTTCTCATTATCCATGCAGAATTGTGACACCATTTTGTGATGTTGCATGGCATCAGATGCTTCGGCTTCAAGGGGGTAAACGCCTTTCCTCAGCAGTGCTCATTTGTGGCTATTAAGTCTGCACTTCATCAAGATCAGGGAAATTCATGCTCATAAATACAAAGCTCAGAGCCTTTGCAATCCTTTCCTGTAACTTTTGTACCAGGGGACTATTTCAGAACCTCTTGCATAAATAATTCAAACATATGTAGAAAAAAAGATATAAAGTCATTTGTGCAGGCAGTGATTTGTGTCTTTGAGGCATTTTTTCCCTCCTCAGATAAACCATTACT
The DNA here is from genome assembly GCF_963264785.1 of Psittacula echo. Classification (NCBI taxonomy): domain Eukaryota; kingdom Metazoa; phylum Chordata; class Aves; order Psittaciformes; family Psittacidae; genus Psittacula; species Psittacula echo. The sequence goes on along the minus strand of NC_137737.1, from coordinate 39,216,131 downwards.
TACAGCCCAGATGACAGCTCCAAGAAGGAAAAATGGCTGTAACAAATTGTACTTCTTTAATCCTTAAATTTGTGGGCAGATAAGGATATTAAATACTGAATGCTCCTGTCGGCTGTTCAAGTACTTCATATTTTTCCCCTCCTACCCTGCTCACTTCACACAATTAACAGGCTCACAGGCAGAAGAGCCCCACTGCTCCCCACTCACACAGTAGACACCACAGCCTGACACACGTGCCTTGCACATAAGCCGATAGAGGCCATGAGCAAAACACTCTTGTTCGCTTTTCAAGCTGAAGAAAACAAAACACAGGATACGCTTTCTTTGCTTGGAAATCCATCCACAACTTGCTTGTCACAGAGCTGGCCCCACACCTGTAGGACACCAAAGAAACAGCACAAAAGGCTGCACTTCCCCGTGTTTGTGATTCCCACTCGAAATTAACCTTCTCTTTGTCCCTTCATGCTCAAGGAAGAGGCTCTCTTCAGCCCCTGAGGAAACAAGGGCTCAAGTGGGACACAGGAACCACTCGTTTCCTACTCCTGGTGCACGCCCTTTCCTCACTCCCTGACTACTCAGGGCTGCTGCTTCCCATCTTCTTCTCACAGGCTGGTCTGGGGGTTGCCTTCCTGGCTGTGGAAATGCACCCCACAGCCCACTCATCCTGAAACCCACCCCAGTGCTGAAGCACCTGTCCCTGTACCTTGCCAAATTTTAATCATGTTCTGACTCCTTCTCATTCCTCTCGCAATTTTCCCTGCTCCCAAACATATGGTAGTGCCTACTGCCTCAACCAAAGCCGCTTCAATATCAAAGGATATCTAAATCACATTTTAATCATCTGGGTAATAACACATAACTTTTCTTTTTTTTTTTAAGGACATGCAAGATATCTGGAGCCAAAGGCATTCTATAAACCCAGCCTGAAAGTCTTTTCATATCTAAAGAAACAAAGACAAACCATAGAATCATAGAATGGTTTGGGTTGGAAAAGAACTTAAAGATCATCCAGTTCTAACCCCCTGTCATGGGCCGGAAGACCTTCCACCAGACCAGGTTGCTCCAAGCCCCATCCAACCTGGCCTTGAACACTGCCAGGGATGGGGCACCCACAGTTTCTCTGGACAACCTTTTCCAGTGCCTCATCATCCTCACAGTAAATTCCAATGCTAGAAATGTCACTATACAATCTTGTGAAAATGTGTCCAACACATTCTAGAAAGATTATGTACTCAGTTTTACTGCCTGTAGCAAATAGAGTACATTACTAATCACAGTTAAAGACACTTCTATGGACTTTTTTTATAAGTGAAGTTTGGATACAAGCTTCTCTTTCAAATATACATCACAAACATACCTACAGCTATTTATTCTTTTAAGTTTTATTTGATAAATTAAGCAAGGTATAGGACTGTATTTATTTTTTGTCTTCTACTATAATGCTGCTAATATTTGGGACATAACTTTCTGATAAAATCTTCCTGTTTTACTCAGAACTTTTACTAGAATTTACCCAGAGACCAACCCTATGTCTTAAGCTGTGAAAAAAGGATAACGGTTTAGACAGAATAATAATAATAATAAAAAAAGAAAGGTTACTATTCTGGCATTTAATTTAGCCTAGAAGTTAAGAACCCCAGGCAGACAATGGATATTTCCTTTTCAGCCTTTCTCCAAAGTTGTATGTGGACTTCAGGTATCTAAAAATCCATTAGTTAGAAACAATTATGTGCATACAGTTTACCTGTTGCTCACTTGCTTATTTATATTTCTGTACCTTGAACCAAGATGTGATAAAACACCATCTGCTAGACTGGATTACATGTAGGTATGCACTACAATTGGAGATGACAGTCTGAAGTCAGAGGAAGTTAAAGAAGTATTTCTTAAATTGGAGTTTCTGCCCTTAGTCTTGTACTTGCAATAAACAGAGTCCCTGGAACGCATACAACATTGAACAGAGCAGATGTCGCCTACATGAGCAAAAATCACTGCAACTCAGGGAACACTGCTCTCCAAAAACTGTCAGACAGATTCACACATTAGGTGCCCACCAGACTGCCCAGAACTTTCAGGACAAGAGAACTATTTTTATGTCTTCCACAGGAAAAGAAAATAAAACATGTACACACAGACGTAATACGGATAATTTACCAAAGCAAAGCTCTTTACTTGAGCTTGCACATGCACCTCATTGTACTATCTTCTAACAGCAGAAAACAAATTAAAAAATACAACCAAGGAGTTCGGTTTAAGTTAAGAACTGCCCATACGTTTTACCATAGATCAAATCTTCATCCCTGGTATACCATTGTAACAACTTGACTATCTCAAAAGTTACTGCTCCCAGGAGATACACAAATGCTGCAAATTCTAACACGCACTGTGAGATGCATTACAGCAAACAGCAGGCTTTTCCTCCAGGTAGGGAGACTTCAAGTTCATATTTAAAGGTCTTTTCCACCTTAAACAATTCTATGATTCTATGTGGAGACAGGCTGCCCAAGCCCAGGAAAAAGGCTGTTCCTAAGCCTGGCCTAATATTACTGTCTTGGAAGTGAGAGGTTTGAACCTTGATTATGGTTAAGTGCTTACCAGAGGGACAAGACAAAGTAGAAACAAATGGTCAGTGAAACAAGAAAATAATCAATCTAGTCCTCAGAATTCAAGAAGTAGCTCACTAGTTATGTTCTGCATTAAAATTCTTGTCTAAATGAGAATCATAAAAACAAAGGGAAGCAAGGGTGTTTGAGGTTTTGAATTTGTTTTATTATGCTGTATAACTTTATAGAATCATAGAATAATAGAATAGTTAGGGTTGGAAATGACCTTAAGATCATCAAGTTCCAAACCCCCTGCCATGGGCAGGGACACCTCACACTAAACCACGTCACCCAAGGCTCTGTCCAACTTGGCCTTGAACACCGCCAGGGATGGAGTATACACAACTTCCTTGGGAAACCCATTCCAGTGCCTCACCACCCTCTCAGTAAAGAATTTCTTCCTTATATCCAATCTAAACTTCCCCTGTTTAAGTTTGAACCCATTACTCCTCGTCCTACCACTACACTCCCTAATTAAGAGTCCCTCCCCTGCATCCTTATAGGCCCCCTTCAGATACTGGAAGGCTGCTATGATACTACTCCATGCAGCCTTCTCTTCTCCAGGCTGAACAGCCACAACTTTCTTAGCCTGTCTCCATACGGGAGGTGCTCCAGTCCCCTGATCATCCTCGTGGCCCTCCTCTGGACTTGTTCCAACAGTTCCATGTCCTCCTTATGTTGAGGACACCAGAACTGGACACAATACTCCAAGTGAGGTCTCAAGAGAGCAGAGTAGAGGGGCAGGATCACCTCCTTCGACCTCCTGTTGGTCACGCTCCTTTTGATGCAGCTCAGGATACGGTTGGCTTTCTGGGCTGTGAGCGCACACTGAAGCCCTCTCATGTACATTTTCTCATCAACCAGCATCCCTGAGTCCTTCTCTGCAGGGCTGCTCTGAATCTCTTCTCTGCCCAACCTGGAGCTGTGCCTGGGATTGCTCCGACCCAGGTGTAGGACCTTGCACTTGGCATGGTTAAACTTCATAAGGTTGGCATCAGCCCACCTCACAAGCGTGTCGAGGTCCCTCTGGATGGCATCCCTTCCCTCCAGCATATCAACCAAACCACACAGCTTGGTGTCATCGGCAAACTTGCTGAGGGCTCACTCAATCCCACTGTCCATGTCACCACCAAAGATGTCGAACAAGGCCGGTCCCAACACTGATCCCTGAGGGACACCACTCATTACTGGTCACCAGCTGGACATCGAGCCATTGACCACAACTCTTTGTGTGCGGCCATCCAGCCAGTTCTTTATCCACTGAGTGGTCCATCTATCAAACTGATGTCTCTCCAATTTAGAGACAAGGATGTCATGTGGGACAGTGTCAAAAGCTTTGCACAAGTCCAGGTAGATGACATCAACTGCTCTGCCCCTGTCCATCAAATTGGTCAGGCAGGATTTCCCCTTAGTGAAGCCATGCTGGCTGTCACCAACCACCTCCTTGTTTTTCATGTGTCTTAGCATGCCTTCCAGGAGAATCTGCTCCAAGAGTTTGCCAGGCACAGAGGTGAGACTGACTGGTCTGTAATTCCCTGGGTCATCCATTTTCCCCTTCTTGAAAATGGGGGATATATTTCCCTTTTTCCAGTCGTCGCGAACTTCACCTGACTGCCATGATTTTTCAAATATGATGGCCAGTGGCTTAGCAACTTCATTCGCCAGCTCCTTCAGGACCCGCGGATGGATTTCATCAGGTCCCATGGACTTGTGCACGTCTAGGCCCCTAAGATGGTCTCGAACCAGATCCTCTCCTACAGTGGGCCTAGGGTCTTCATTCTCACAGTCCCTGCGTCTGCCTTCCAAGACCTGGATGGTGTGGTCAGAGCATTTGCCAGTGAAGACCAAGGCAAAGAAGTCATTAAGAACCTCAGCCTTCTCCAAATCCAGGGTAGCCAGTTCTCCTTATAGCTTCCGAAGAGGGCCCATGTTGTCCCTAGTCCATCTTTTATTTGCAATGTACCTATAGAATCCCTTCCTGTTATCTTTCACATCCCTAGCCAAGTTCAATTCTAACTGGGCCTTAGCTTTCCTAACCTGGTCCCCAGCTTCCCGGACAACATCCCTGTATTCTAGGCCACCTGTCCTTGCTTCCACCTTTTATAAGCCTCTTTTTTCCTTCCAAGTTTCCTCAGCAGGTCCTCATCCATCAATGGAGGTCTCCTGGCCCTCCTGCTGCACTTCCTTCTGGTTGGGATGCAACACTCCTGAGCTTGCAGCAGGTGATCCTTGAATATCAACCAACAGTCTTGGGCCCCCCTGCCCTCTAGGGCTACATCCCATGGAACCTTACTAAGCAGGTTCCTGAAGAGGCCGAAGCCTGCTCTCTTTGGATTACCATTACATAAAAGAACAGCTTTAAAATAGTTTTCAAACCAACCTCTTGCTGAACCAGGTGGCTGTCACCAATTTCCAAGCTTTATATTGAAAAAGAAAGAAAAATGTCACTGCTCAGAAAAGCATCAAGATTGATGACAATGAATGGTTATGACTAACAGAATTAAACTGCAGCCTTTTAAAGCTCTTAATCCAATGCTCCCTGAGGTCTGAGTTCCAAGACACCACTTCTAGATTCTGTAAAGGAGTCATTGTATTGCATGTTCATTTGCTAGAAAATTACACCTAGAATTGTTACATGCAGACCATGGTATTATCAATCAAGTAAAGCTCACCATGCACCATCTGAACAATAGGCCTTTTCACTGTAATGTTTCTCTGGAATTACAGTATTAATGAGATGTGCAAATGTTTTATCAACTCAATCTCCAGAGCAATGAGTCACTCACAAATTCAGAACAGCAATAAAATTGAAAACTGCTTATGTACTGCTGTATTCTACATCCCGTAAGTATATACCATATGATTACAATAAAGTAGAACAGATGCACAAGTTTCATAGAAATAAGAAAGCTGCATAGACACAGAAAACTCTAGCAATGTATGCTGAATCTATGCTCAACAGCTAGAGGTGCTAATAATGCTAAACAGCTGCAGAAACATGAACTGAGGAGAATCCTCTTATACTGAGGAATGAGAAAAAGAGACTATTCAGAGCAACCAACCACACGCAGGTAAATGAGAAAGCAGTTTCCCTGATGTTCCCCCTGTGCTCAGTGGGACTACAATTACCTTCTTCTGGAGAGTAACTCAGAACAGAACACTAGCTTAGGCAAAACAAGTCAACTTCTGGAAAAGCTCCTCTGTCTCTGTAATCTCACCAAGCATGCACAGGAATGCTGCTAGCTCGGGTGAGAGCTCAAATAGCACTTTCTGCCTTGGTTGATGCCAACAGCATCTACTGGAGGCATACAAAAAGTGCTTAGCAACAGTGAGGGTTGACTTCGTATCAGGTCCTCCTTTTCTCCTAGAAAACCAAGATAAAGGCAAGGAAAAAAGCATTCTAAAATAGAATAGTACAAATTGTACTCTATCCTCCCGTGAAAAAGCAGACAAGTTTGCAAAGTGAACAGTAATTACTAGACACTCTCTTAGATGGTAAGGATGTACCATATAAGGAAGAAGCAAAGTTTATCCAAATGCCTCAAGTCACCCTCATTTCTGGTGCCTAGAGACCTAACAAAAAACAGACTGCTAGCAATCAAATAAATCAGTTCTATTCAGAAATCCCTAGTATACTCTATACAGCAAATGGGCTGTGTAAAATATTTGTAGGCACAGTGGGAAAAATTCTCTTCATTCACCATGGTATTGCGGGTTTTCTGCTTACAAAGGCTGGGAGCTATTTTCTGCACTGATGTATTAAATTCATTCCCATTTCTGTCTGTTTCCAGGCCTATCTCACACTGAGCACCTGCTTACCTTCCAATATACAACACGTTTTATGCCAAAACACTCTTTCAAAACAGGATTTGATCCCTTCTTTTAGTAGCTGAGAACACCCATGCCAACAAAACAGTTGTGCATCAGTGGAAGGAATGCCCTGCAGCCCCCAGGGAGAGAATCATAGAATAGTTAGGGTTGGAAATGACCTTAAGATCATCCAGTTCCAAACCCCCTGCCATGGGCAGGGACACCTCACACTAAACCACGTCACCCAAGGCTCTGTCCAACTTGGCCTTGAACACCGCCAGGGATGGAGTATACACAACTTCCTTGGGAAACCCATTCCAGTGCCTCACCACCCTCTCAGTAAAGAATTTCTTCCTTATATCCAATCTAAACTTCCCCTGTTTAAGTTTGAACCCATTACTCCTCGTCCTACCACTACACTCCCTAATTAAGAGTCCCTCCCCTGCATCCTTATAGGCCCCCTTCAGATACTGGAAGGCTGCTATGATACTACTCCATGCAGCCTTCTCTTCTCCAGGCTGAACAGCCACAACTTTCTTAGCCTGTCTCCATACGGGAGGTGCTCCAGTCCCCTGATCATCCTCGTGGCCCTCCTCTGGACTTGTTCCAACAGTTCCATGTCCTCCTTATGTTGAGGACACCAGAACTGGACACAATACTCCAAGTGAGGTCTCAAGAGAGCAGAGTAGAGGGGCAGGATCACCTCCTTCGACCTCCTGTTGGTCACGCTCCTTTTGATGCAGCTCAGGATACGGTTGGCTTTCTGGGCTGTGAGCGCACACTGAAGCCCTCTCATGTTCATTTTCTCATCAACCAGCATCCCTGAGTCCTTCTCTGCAGGGCTGCTCTGAATCTCTTCTCTGCCCAACCTGGAGCTGTGCCTGGGATTGCTCCGACCCAGGTGTAGGACCTTGCACTTGGCATGGTTAAACTTCATAAGGTTGGCATCAGCCCACCTCACAAGCGTGTCGAGGTCCCTCTGGATGGCATCCCTTCCCTCCAGCATATCAACCAAACCACACAGCTTGGTGTCATCGGCAAACTTGCTGAGGGCTCACTCAATCCCACTGTCCATGTCACCACCAAAGATGTCGAACAAGGCCGGTCCCAACACTGATCCCTGAGGGACACCACTCATTACTGGTCACCAGCTGGACATCGAGCCATTGACCACAACTCTTTGTGTGCGGCCATCCAGCCAGTTCTTTATCCACTGAGTGGTCCATCTATCAAACTGATGTCTCTCCAATTTAGAGACAAGGATGTCATACGGGAAAATGGTCTGGCCATTTCACAAACTCAGAACCTTCTGGGAACACACAGGAGTAGGGGCTCCCATGCAAACCCATTTTTTTCCAGGGAAAACTACTAGGTAGGGGTGAGGCAAAAACAGTGGTGTCCACAACACACCTCTGCTTGCCATGGTGCAGGTAGGGTGTGCTTCAAATCCTGGAGTCCCTGCAGTTTGGACAAAACCAGAGGACTGTGTTCAGGTCTGATGGTTTTTGGCACAATGACGATGTCACACTCCAGCTCTGGACTGTACTATATGCAGTATACATCCATGTTCCTAGTCCTACAGTCCTCTGAGGCTGAGAAGCATCATGCAGCACTTGATCTGTAATAGCATGCCAGCAATGCACAGGCCACCAGGGGCCAGAGAGGAGACCTTCTGGGATACAGCATCCAGACCCTTCCCGTTATAGCAAGCAGGCTGAGTAGCCTGTGCAGCCTCACTGCTCCAGCAAGCCAGCACGAGTGCAAAGTCTGGTAGCTGCCAGCATTGGTAAACTAATCTCCAGCAGCTCGCCCACTTGTCTGAGGGCTGTCTCCTTGCCCCAGTCACTGGCAAACATTCACCAGCCATGTGCAAAACACAGAGAAGCACTTTTCCAACCTGGCAGAGGTGGGTTTATACACATTTCAGATTCTGTAGTGTTATAGTTTGGAGATGACTTACGTAATAAAACCAATGATGCATTTTTGAGACAGGCCCTGCCTTACTAGAAACATAAGGGCTATTGTATTTCCAGCTCTTGAGTGACCATTAAAAAATACCACTTTCACAGAAAATGTAATGATGCACACTTAAAACAGACTTGAAAGGAAGGTCCAGTAGTACAAGTAAGACCAAGTTAAGGTCCTGTTCCATAGCTGGCAGAACCACATTGGTGAGACCTTTCAAAAAGCCTTATAAAGAGCTAAAAGAGAAAAATCCCTGAGTGATACTCAGAGTGAGCAGAGAGGTAAATGTTTGCCAGATTAACTGTAAGTTGCAGCTGCTTGACTTCAAGTATGCGTTATGAAAAAAACATGAATTATACCAGTCTTATAAATACAGTGAACTTTTCTAACGTGAGAAATAAAACCTTATGTGTGCTGCCAAGAAAGTCTGCCTAGAAACTTTCAGCTTCAGTTTTGTTCCCTCAAGTCCAATGTCTACCAAATAGTCAGGCAATAAGAGGAAGGCATTAATGTTCAAAGAACTCTCCTTTTATGATGTGTAAATTGTTCCAGAATTTTAAGCTGACTGATCACAAATTTCCCAATGATGGAAAACTAACACTACCTTGGAAACAGCAGAGTTAACAATTTCATCTGGCCAAGGTATGTCTCTTCTTGAAAATGGCCTGCAGACCCAACAGAACTTGGCAAGCCTAAGCAAGTTAGTGTTTTACAGCACAAAAATTGGAAAACATGAAGTAGATAAATGCTACCGTCTGAACAACATGCTTCAGTCTTTAGTAAGGAGCACAGTACAAGCAGACCCAGTTCAGAGCAACCCCAACGGAACCATCACAGAGGACTCACTCTCTTCCTAATTGTGGCCGGGGGTGAGGGAAGCTGTGCACTTTTGTCCTGCAGAGGTAATAAATGGACAAATGAAGTAAATATCTGCCAAAATTATAATACCTCAGACCCTACCTGTTCCCATGGATGAACCTTCCCTTCTACCTAATGAAGCAAATACTGCAGCAGTGGTTTTCATTATTATTTCATCTCTCTGTCTCCCCTGGTGACTACTAACTCTTAGCTAAGTCTAAATCACTCACAAGTGCTTCCCTGGATCAGCATCGAAACATCTGTAGCTATAGTTATAGGCAGGAGATAAAGTACCAAACACAGATTTTTTCAGTGGTTTGAGGCTCCATTTACAATTTCTGGAAGTAAGAACTAACAGGACATTCTCCAAAGCACATATAGTTGATGTATGCTGGAAATAAGCCCTAGATTTAGCTGACCCTGCTTTGCAAGAAAGTACAGGGTGTAGGATAGCAAGAAGTTCATGACATCATATGTCAAAGGAGTCCAAAGAGTTATTCTGACTATCATGTAAGGATTTAGCTCTGGACTGACATGATGAATCCTTTCAACACAAAAAGCCAATTTCTGATAGAAAGAAGAGTATCAGATTAAATGCCAAGGTTGTGTTAAAAATGAAGTTGTGTTAAAACGGATTTCACCATGTTGACTTTCAGGAATATAACAGGGTCCAAATTAAGTAAGCTCTGATTTGCACTTTGCATAGCAAAAATTTGCAGGAAGAACAGAATGTGATATTGCTGTATACTTCAAACTGCCAGGAGTTTGGTTACTAGATAGACAGGTAGATATAGATACATATATATAAAGCATGTATAATTTTTTTAATATATATCATAGAATCATAGAATGGTTTGGGTTGGAAGGGACCTTAAAGATCATTCAGTCCCAACCTCCCCTCCCTTCTGGTGGAAGGGGCACCTTCCGTCAGACCAGGCTGCTCCAAGCCCCATCCAACACAGCCTTGAACGCTGCCAGGGATGGGGCAGCCACAGCTCCTCTGGACAACCTGTTCCAGTGCCTCACCACCCTCACAGTAAAGAACTTCTTCCTTATATCTAATCCAAATATCCTTTCTGTCAGTTTATATATATTGATAGCAAAAGATAAACAAACCAACCCTTTCTACTTAAAATGTTCATGACTGAACTGCAAGTATTTAAGATTTCTAGAACTACCAACACTTGCAAACATATGGTTCTGGTCTCCAGGTTCTAGGAAGAGAATTCTAAGCACAAATATAACCACAGAGTTTTAATCTGCCACAAAGTTTCAAATCTTCTTTGCTCTGGGATGAATGGAATTAATGTTTTTCCTTCTTTTGGAATGATTTAAGTGTTTACATTAAAACGCTCTTTGTATCATAAAGTAATTACTTCATGACATCAGTCTTTGAGGTAGGAGTCCTTCAAAAAGCATGGAAAAAGGTAGAAATAGGCAGGGTTTATGTAAACTACCCTAGTGTGACTGTATACACATATTCATTGGTCTGAGATGTTGACAGTCTATAAATGCTTGAAGAAAGTTAACTAAAAAAAATAACAGACAGGGATCCTCTGAAACAGTGATCTAAAAGCTAACTTGCAGACAACAAAGGAATTATTTCTATCTTTTCTAAAATTACTACTTCCTTCTAGAAAACTCTGCCAAGTTCCAAGTGGGTAAAAAAGTGGTCTGCTAAGGATATGTGAGATTATTACTGGGTAATACAATTCCATTGTTTTTAGAAATAAAGCTTAGACTTTGATGAAGTGAAGCATAGCTCATAAAACATTAGACTGACCTGAAGCATTTGCAAGCACTCTGCTTTCTGATGACAAGTCCCTCACGGTGTCCTGAGTCTTTTGGTCAGTATCACATCCACGAAGCCCGCGAAACTTGCCACACACCATGACCATGAGTCCATCAGTTAACACAGGGCATACACATCAAGGAGACTGACAGAAAACTCAGATGTAAATTAAAAAATTAAAAAAAAAAAAAAAAATCATTCAAAATCAGCCAACCAACAAATAAATTATTGTAAATCCCTCACCAGGGGCTGATAATAAATGTAACTGTGGCTCACAAACAGTTAATGGGTATTATTTGCATATAAAGCAAACTGCATTTAGGAGATATAACTCAGGCAGTGTACAGAAAGAATATGCTTTGCTTCTTAATCCTTTGTTACATTTTTAGGTTGTGGCTTAGATTATTCATTTTCAAGTGTGCCACCAGAGATCCTAGCTATGAGTGGGAATAAAAGAATCCAGCCCCACTGAAAGAAAGATGACATTTCTTGGCTCTTTTTCAAGACAGAGTAACTCACGTAATCTGGCCACAGTATTTCTGCAGCATTTATGATATTTGAAAAACTGTTCAGGCAGATACATAAAACCGTACAGTTGAGCAAAGAGATGCAGAAATACAAAAGAGTCTATTGGGTTGAGATGAGACTCCTGAGCAGGACTGGAGAAATAAAGCCTCTGTCTTGTCAAGGGAAAAAGAAAAAAATAATAAAACAATCTTACTTTGGACTCCTCTAAATGCATCTTCTTCACAAGTTGCCTCCTAACTAGACCTTTGGTTCATGCAGAAGTTCTGGACCTGAACCGAAGAGTAATACTTTTCCTTACAAGTTAAGAGTTCAGTGCACATGGGAACTAGACACCTCAAAGTGCAAAGCAGATCCTCTGCATCTCTCAATGAAAACCATGGATGCAAGCCCATATGAACACAGGCTTTGACATGGACCTGGCAATCACACGTTTTCTGGACACATAGAGTTCCCCTGCACAGTTTCCATTCACTAGCACTGCTCCCTCCCCTGCACCCGAGCCCAAGAGAATTAGAATTAGTCACTTGGGTTTAAGAAAGAGCATGTTTTGTGGTGAACAGAAAAATTTCAACACAAAAGTTTTAAAACAGCATTAATAAATCATCTAGCTAGTTTAATGAGTGACTTTAGGAAACACATGCAAACAGGGACAGGCATGAGAGCATCATAAAATGGGTATAAGCAGATTTGCCTCAGAGTGGAGGAAGGGAGAAGAAGCGAATCTGGAACTGACTGGTTATGTCAAAACCTTCCCACATACACTGTCCATCACAAGTCCTCTCTGGCAGAGTGACTGACTTCAACTGCTATAGCCAGCCCAGGGCTGCACTGCTGAGAGAATGTTAAAGCATGCAGTTTAAAACTGAAATACAGATATAAGCAGTGGTTCAAATAAGAACTGCAAGCTGCTAATGCATATGGATGTTCTTGAAGCTTGAACAATACCTATGGAAGGCCGTCTCAAAATTTTCTGCAAATCTGCTGACAGAGTATTATAACCTCCAAGCAGATTCTCTCTTCAAAACCTTCAGCAGTATGTTACCTAACAATGCAAATCCAGGTCATTTTAAATTGCATGCAGTCTTTCTGAAATAAATAAATATCACACATAGGTTGGACACGGTGCAAAAAATTTAAGTACTGGTCTAAGTAACTCTTGCTTATAAGCAATTAATCAAGTAAGATTGTTTCTTATCTTCCACAGTGAAGTTGCTTCCATTAAAAAAAAAATTAAAAAAAATAATTTAAAAAAGAAAAAAAAAAAAAAAAAAACAAAAAAAAAACCACAGCATCCTGCCAGTTCTTCCAGATTATCTCCAGTGAATCATTGCTTCTTAGGCCTTAAACTGATGCTGTGTCTCTTCCACTTGGCTGCATTATCTCATTTGAAGGCTTCCTCTCAACACCACGCTGTATCACCACATTTACTGATTGTGAAAGGTTTTGACTCATTTTCTACATTCAGATTTCAGTACAGTAACAGCATAGTTGGTCAAATCTATTAATGTGCTTTCATTTTTTTTGTCATGTCTGTAACAAAATACTGTTAACTTTTCTCAGGTGGAAACAGGAACTTGAAGATTTTGCAAATCTTACCGTTTCATATCTTCAAACTGCTGATGGAGTTTGAGTAAACAGTATTTCTACCAAGCACGGGAAATTTTATTTTAACGTATTATTTTAGTACGTTATTTAACAATACAAGCAGCTTAGGAAAGCATCTTATTTCCTTTTCAGAATAAATGGCAGATGATGGATAAATTGTAGCTAATGTTGAAAAGAGATGTGTAACATCAACCAGCTACTGATTATTACTAACTATGGCAATTTCCTCGGCAATTATTTCAAGGACAAGGCTGAAATGCTCCTTAATCTTTTCATATTATAAGCAAACATATTCTTGACACATTACTGTTTTCAAAAGAATTCTTAAGAAGTAAGTAAGGTCAAACAAGGTGGACAAAGAATGATTTTTCAGAGAGCTATGCATGAAATAACATGTTTTTAGAGAAATAGTAAGGGGAGATTACTGAATATATACTACAATTGTCATAGTTTGTAGGAAAAATAAATCCAAATAGCCACGCTTCACTGTTTCTAGAGGAACAACAGTGCCTGCCTTCAGCTTAGTCCTTCCAAAAGCAGGATCTGGTAAGCAGACCTTTAAGACCCAACAGATCAACCACGGCTTAAAGCTCTATTTCTAACACAAAAGACATAGCATCTCAAGTTAATTCAGCATAACAGCAAAAGTCTAGTTTTCACCCTGTAACAGCCTTCCCAGACATCAGTATTTTCTGGTTCAAACTGCAAAATAATTGAAAACGCAATTATTTTGGAAATAAGGAAATATATCAAAGGCATATATAGATATATTTCTCCATTTTTCATTTCAGCTATCCTCCCCTCTTTTAGCTCCCCACTCATTTGCAAGAACCAGTTCTCTTTCCTACCAAAGACTTGATCATCCTATGAGTAAACAATCTGATGACAGTCATTTCTCATATAGTACACAACAGGTATATGTGGAGCTTTGAATTAACACTATGCAACTCAACAGGATTATTGATATAATATTCTACAATATCAGATTTTAAGGAAGACTAGCGTTCCAGTTTTTCATATGCCTAGGACTGCTTCAGGTCCTACTATTTTTCAGGCCAGTCATATTTGGAAACTATCAGTGAAAAAAATACACACTAATTGTGCTCAGATGGATGTCACTCTGCAATTCAATATCCAGAAAAAAGCTTTACTATAAATCCCTTAGAAGATTTACAATTCGGTTTAGGAGTAGTGGAGCACTAAGCTTTCCAATGAACCTGATATTCTAGCAAAGAAAAGTTTGAGTGAGCTCACATGAAAAAAGCAACATTAAAATCTACATATAATCTGTGTTGGAGGTACTGTCTAAATACATAGCCCAAGAGAAGACAGCTTTCTGCTGCAACTGCCCATAAAAACGCATACTCGTGACTAATTGGACTGAAATGGCATATGTATACGTTCCAACATATCTGCTTAGTGAGGTACAAAACCAAACACTCCTGAGTTGGAGCAGGAATGTACTTGTGGGGTATCGTGAAAGACAAAAGATTCAGTAGATCCCTCTGAATAACTGCAAAGTATCTTTCTTTGCTCCTTGAGCCCTGCCAGTGACTAGGAGCAGCTCAGTTCCATGCTGGAGAGAAACTGAAGCAGCTTGCTGCACGTTGGCCAAACAACAGTTATTTTTCCTTGAAACTGCCTGCATTCTGCAGCAGATGACATTTGCTTTACAGAGGACCAAACTGCTCCCTTTGTTAGGTATTCATTCCCAACCAAAACCATACAGCGTAAGTGCAAACCCTCAATCAATACAAGATTTAAAATGACAAAAGTCACTTCAGGTTTACTTTTCCACAAAAGGAACTAAGTCAGCAGCTATGTTTATGGTGCATTTACATATAATTATAAACTTGAATTTTGCAACAGACTTAAAACATATTATTTCTAAAAAAAAAAAAAAAAAAAAAAAAAAAAAAAAAGGCCTTGTTAGAGGAAAAAAAAAATTAATCCAATGGACTACTTCTTCAAAAAAAAAAAAAAAAGTAGTAAATTAAAAAAACACAACCCTATAACGAGTTCACAAATCCAAACTAAACAGACCTGTGAGAAAGTTGTGAAAAAACTGCATTTATCTTCATAAATTATTTTTGAGAGGTTTTCCATTAGCTATAATTAAATATACGCATTGGAATCCTTGTCCCATTGCAAATGCTTGGTATGTCTGTGCTTACTATAACTAGAAGACATCTATGATAGCATGTAATAAACCTTGCATCTCACCACAATGTTCAGAATTATATTTTGAGTAAGACTGCACATGAGAACTCTCTGCACATGAGAACCAGAAACCACAGCGAATTTCCTAGGAGAAGCAGGGAACAAAATAAAACCAAACACTGGATTCTCATTCAACCCTATTCCTAATTTTGATCTTAACTGTTTACAACTGTGTAGTTTCTTCTCTTGGATCTCCCGCTATACCACACACAAAAAGACCAGCAAATAAGGGCAAAAAAGTTCTCGGTGCAGCTCTAAGGCTTTGAGAGGTTCAGCACACTCTGATTAGCGCAAAAGTGCAAGATGGAGACTGCCAGAGAGCAATTGCCAGTCTTGAAGATACCTGGCCAAAGAGAAAGCCCAAACACATGATCAGGCTTAAGCCTTTCTGCTCATTTCCTGTGCCATGCACTATGATGGAAGAGACTCTGACTGCATACTTAGTAAAACTGCAAAGATTATGCTTTACCTCCATCTGTTTGCACAACTGCTCAAAAACCCTCGCATCTCTGACTGCCTGAGCCACTAAGCCCTTGCCTCCCTCCTCTGCAGCCCCGTCACCTACATAAATCCCACGTTGCTCAGGAATGCACGAGTCCTGTCATGCTCTTCAAAGACCCTGCTACAAAGGATGCATCCGATGCTGACAAACTTGAGTGCTAAAAAGCCCCATTTCTCCTCTCCTTGACAGACCCAGAGGAGAAGCACATAACCAGGAGGCACACATGAAACAACAGCAATGGAAATGCAAAAGAGGAAGGTCCCACAGCTGCCAGCAGCGGGAATTCCAGCTCCCACCTCAGGGCTCACATCTCCCCTTGCCCCCTCACAGGCAGCGACGTACATCCTCTCAGACACCTCACAACACCCACCCGTCATCTCTAGCAAGCTCAAAAGCGGCACTGGTCATCATCTCAGCAGCCACCAGATATGAGCCCACCTTCCAAATTGCCACTGCTGCTTGGAAAAGGATGTGCTGACTTCAGCTGCATGCAAAGTAACATTAAACATGTACACCCATTCACAGCTATAAAAAGGGCTCCTATCCGTCAGTTTTTAATAAAGTATATTAGTAGTATATTTAGCTGTTGTCCCCCCATAATTTTCTCACACCCTGGTACAAGAAGAGTAAAAGGATGTGTAAGAAGAGCTTTATCATGTTTTGCCCATTTGTTTTGGTTAAAGGGTGTGTGGGGTTTTTTAAACACATGGCAGCATTCTGATTTCTATTCTTAGAAACCATTTGAAGGCAAAAAAGAGCTCATGAAAGAACTGAAGTCCGCAAATGAACTTCCTTTCCGCTGGGTTTTTCTCAGCCATCTCCCCTCCAGTCATGCCTGCCAAAATCCCATGCTTTATAGGGGCATCTGTTCTATTCTCTCCAGGCCAAAAAAGGAGACTTTTCAAACCCTTACTACAGCTGAGGAAATCTATAGCTCAATGAGCCTAACGCGATTTTCCCATGTCTACAGAGCTCCACAACTGCCATCAGAAGGGAAAGTAAGTCTCTTTCTCCTCCTTGCACCTTTCCTTTCTCCAGCCACACACTCCCAATCCAGGCCTCTTCTAAAAGCTGTCCCCCATCTGTTTTTTACCATGACTGAGGAACTGAGGTATCAGTCACGAATGAAACTCTACATCAACAGCTGAACTGACATAGTTTTCTGAATCCCTTCACTGCTCTAAGTGCTTCATCCACTCTTCTGCTGTGAAGTTGGTATACTTCATACAACAAGAAATACATAAAAAATAGTCACTGTCCCATACTAGAACTGTTCCTAGAGACATTATCTAATTTTGTGTCATAACAAATGCAGACTAATTAACATTGCTTGACACAAACAGCACATCACTCTGAAACTACATTGCCTGCCCATGATTTAAGTTCACACATTGGCCATAGCAGCAAAATTCGGTGGCTCCCGCTAATGCCATAAGAACACAGCAGCACAGACAACACTCTGCATACCAACTTGTGCGAGGTGGCTTTATCCATATGCAGTACACTTCCTTCAAAAACTTACAATTTACAGTGAAAAACATAGGATACCACAATTCCATCAAACTAAAACCCCATGAAATAACAGTTTTAATATGTTTCAAATAAGCAGATGTTCTAGTACATATCACTTGCATAAGGCTTCAATGCAACCGTAACAACAAGCACAAGCCACAAGCATCACTGATGTGGCTTTCAGTGAAATCAGCAGAATCAGACCAGAAAAAAACTGAACCTAATAAAATGTGCCCAGACATTAGCATCAGAAAGATGAGAAAATTAAGCTGAGCAGAATGCATTTTCATGTATTACAGTCAGTGTTTGCACAATACCCCTAAACATTTCTGAAATACCTCATTTTGTTACGTGTAAAAACTAAAGGGAAGTCTGAAAAGCTTCTTTTTTCTCTCCAAGCCAAACATGTCTCATAATTACAGGCACACAAAGAATATAAGAATATAATAACTGGCAAATGATCCTTTTTGGGCAATTATTTATTTAGCTCTTCCGGCTAGCCAGTTTTGTTCACACATAGCCTTCAAGAAGCAGGAATAGTTCTAGCAGAGAAAGCATAAACAGGTTTTCAGCATAAGATTGTTAGTACTAGGCATTAAGACAAAAGCTAATATCTGTGCCCACTCTAAACCAGCTCTTAACAGCTCAGCCTGTAAATGCATTACCTTGCTGGCAGGCTGTGAGTATGAGCTGAATACATAAGCTCTTCCTCACATGAAAGGAAAAATATCAAAGCTAAGCTCTATATCTGGGAAAAAAAAAAAGGCAATTTAAAGAAGAGGAATACATTCTGACTTTGCCCAGTTTTCTGGTGAACTCAAGATTAAGAGGCATGTTTATGAGCAAAACTAAGTCAATATTTTCAAATCATTTTTTAGTGCATATCTTAGTTTTACCATTCATAAAATTTAATAGGTAATTACACAGCTAGGCAAATGTCCTTAGAGGAAAGTAGGAGAATAATGAATTCCCTACATAATTATTTATAGCTGTGTTTTTTGAGTGAACACAGTGTAACAGGCATCAAGCCAACATTTAAAGGCAAAAAAAAAAAAAACAGATTTGTAAAACCTTAAATATTTCAGTAAGCAAGTCCATAGTCTACAGTCTATTTCACAATCTAATCTGCCTTTGCAGTACGTAAAAATCCCAACAACTTAGACTGTCTCTGTGATTAATCATTAGGATTTAAAATAAAACCTCGACTAAGACGGGTCCAGAAGCGCAACCACAAAATACGCAATGCTATCAGAACATGCAATTTGCTGAAAATAATATTGCTGGAAAGTGCCACAGCGTTGTCTGCAAAATATTTTGTCTGATCTGTATTTTGAAAAAAGCCCTCGGGAACAAAATCATTACCATGCATCAGTCAAAATGGCAGCAAGCAGAGATCAGATCCAATTCAGTCTTTCATAGCTAACCCTCAGAACAAGCTGCTTATCACTCCAAAGCTCAAAAAAGATGATGAAAACTATGTAACACAATGTTCTTTAGATCCCTAAAGACAACTGATTAAAGTCAGTTAGGAGCCGATTGGTGTGCAATGATGCTTCTGCCTTCCAAATACACTGCTTAATTGCCAATACAACTTCAAAACACAACAGAAGGGGAAAAAATTCTTCTCTCCCCTGCTACCCAAAAGTCAAGCAATAGCTACTGGCAAGTGAAAGGAAGGCCAAGTTGTTATTTTTTTTCAGCTCCAATATCATCAATAATATTCTGGAGACAAAACTAAACAATTTTTTTTTGTGCAACAAACAAAACATTCTCCTAAAATCATAGGTTTTACAGTGTCACAAGTGAAAAACAGAAATAAATATCTGTATCAGTAGATAAAATTCACAGTACAGACAAGGTTTAACTGGATGGAAAAGAATGTTTTTCAAATTTGTATTTTATACATATATATATAAATGCTTTTGCTTTCGTTTAATGCTTCTACATAGATTGCTCTGCTCTATCGCGGTGCTCTGAAAAACAAATTTAAATGGGAAAGATCATTTCGCACAGAGCTGTGCAGAGAGCATTTTATTCTCCTTATACAATAGCAGGAATTTTCAAGCAATTTTGATCAAATGTTACTTTGTTCTCTCTTATTCAAATAAAACTAGGTTGGCATTATTTTTACTACTGTAGCATTTGGTATGCATTGCAGGAAACTTGCCAGGTACATACTGGAGCCAGAGGTGCATAAGTCCTTAAGGAAATAGTAAAATGCAGACACAATAAAGCTTTGTCAATGTAAGTAATAGATACTAACTCCCTCCTTCCTGCAGCAACTTTAACATAAATGGCCAGCAGTTCTGTGGATTCAAAAGATTGAATCCCATATCCTTGCTCTTGCACAATACCTCCACTGCCCTCCACATGCATAACATTTCTTTAGGACTAGACATACTTGCCTTCTTTATCCAGCACCAATACACTTCTCTGTTAGGAAATGTCCACTTTCCACCGATGCTTACAAGAAGAACCTGCACACCTCTCACAGCCCTCCCAGTTTAAGGACAGGCCAGCTTAACATGACGCAAAAGTACCTTCCAAACATTCTTCTTTATGAGCAACATACACAGACCTTAGCAATAAACAGTCAGGAGAATCCCAGGATTCCTTCTTGAGTACAGAAGCAAGCACTTGTAGAGATGCACATAAAAGTTGCAAGATGAGTTAAGAAGTAAATGCAGAAGGAGTTGGGAAGTGCAGGCCGGGGAGGGCAAAGAAAGTTGGAGGAAAGAAAAAAAAAAAAAAGGCAGCTATAGGTATCATAAGCATCACCGAAACCAACAGATTTTATGTATCCCATGTGTAAATCAAAGCTACAGGAAAAAAACACACAAATCCCTTTCAAAGCAAAAACTAAATTATGGTTTTAAGATAGCACTAAACTAACAGAAAATAAAAGGTATGCCAATAATTCTGCTGGGTTTGGATGCATTTGTCCACTCTGCTTTTCTGCAACTTTCACCCATCTCAGGAGAAACACCAAATTCTTGGAGTCACTTTTTCTCCTGCAAATAAATGGTTAGGCAAAAACAATTATGTCATTTGTACTGTGTAAAATATCCTCCACGAAGACAAGAGACAAGCAATATGCAGCACCGAGGTAGCTTCTGGGAAGAGCACAGCTGCTACACGAGCAGAAAGCAACTGCACCCATTATGTTTAATATGTGGGGAACCAGGCACCCTGGCCCTACTGGCGGCAATTCTCCCTTAGTGAAGGAGAAAACCAAGCTGTTCCAGGAAGAGAATCATAGCAGGAAAGCCTGTCGAAGATGCAGCCCAACCTCTGAAATTGTGAATTTGTCTCAGCAAATGTGAAGAGACACTTCTCTCATACATCTGCTGCAACTCGAACAGACTCTGCCTGCGCATTACTGACTAGAAATGTTTTGTGATGATTTCCTTCTTTTTTTAATTTGTTTTGGACCATGTCACATAACATGTATTTATCCATTAACATCCCCTCATTACCTTCAGTGACAACACCATTTCAAAACTAAGTCTTGCTTCAGTAATCTATGAAATCTCTAGGTTTTTTGCAGAAGCCTATTTCCATCATTTACATTATATCACCTAAGTAACTACTAAACTTGGATTTATTTCAGGGAAATACATAAATCTCTTCTGTAAAAATCTACATTGAGGTAGTCATACTCTATGCTCCCTTTAGAGCCCTGGGAGAGATACAGGAAAGATACAGACACTTTCATACTGTAGATCAACCACCCTTGTTTATACGTCTGTTTTGAAGATACGATAAATCATACCCCATGGTCTATGGAGACAACCAGATCTCCGCTGACTACAGAGGTCCACCTCAACATCTATGTGTAGTTTGATGATCCACCTCCTTGTGCTACGCTCTCTTTGCCCTGCTCCCCCCCTCTCATGACAGCAAGAAGAGACACTTGAGATCAGCTTCAGACTTCATTTAGGTAAACAGGAAAGGCAACGAACCATGTGCAGCCAGTGTAAAAATCCCACTCATACACCGCTAAAAATGTTCCAAGCTGAATTCAACATCCACAAGGAACTAAGGAAAACAGCAACACAGATTTCCTTACAAAGATTTCTTGGAACTGGAAGATGCTGTTGCTGCTCCCAAAAACTAGTTAAATTGCTTTTTTTCCGAATATTTTTAAACAGGACAAAACAGCACAAATAAGTAATTTACTGATCCAGGGTTTCCACCTTCATATTGTTTACTGCCACTGAAAGACTCTCATGATCAATTAGTACTTCACACCTATGTCCAACAGACACTGAAATGTAAAAGGGCCTGACTTTATCAAATCCACAGCCTATCACAAAACCTGCTAACACAATCACAGTAGGATGAAGTAGAAGAGTTTTGCAAGCAGATGATGTGTACTGATACAACCAGTGAAACAGCAGTGGAGCCATTCAATGTTTTGAAATGGAGGAACACGAAAGACAAGATGATAGAGAAGGAAATCTGGTGCCTGTTTATAGCAAACCCAAAAACTGCAGTGAAACCTCACAAATTCTAGAAGCCCTCCAAAAAAGACGGCAAAGCCTGCACTTGCAAACCACGGCTTAAACCAGCAGGACACAAAGAACTGTATTTCAGACTACACAGGTGCAATTACTGTGATGCTCTGCATATCCTTCATGTTCTCCAAGGTGTTGTCAACTACACACGCAAAAGCCCAGTTTCAGTGGCACTGTTCTGGAGCCAAAGACCATGCTGGACTCTGGATATCCTTCCCTTCATTTCTTGTCACCTCTGTTGACCAGACTGAGCTGTTCTCTAAGCACCTACATCGGTTAGGATCCCCACCAGACTCCACCTGGGTCTCTTCCTTTGAGGCAAAGGCAAACAGGCACAGGTCATGGGAGCCTGCGTCATCACTCCATCCTCTACAGGCCTTCCAGCATCAGTGCTATGGGGACAAACACTGCCAGGGATTTCCCCTCCAACCCATGCTTAAAATAATACTGGGATGTGGGAGGAAAGCATGTAACTTAACAGTGCCTCACACAACACTATTTTAAGGAGGAAAATCCTGAGGGCCGGTAGGGTTTTGCTGCTTTCTCCCAAATGTTGCCACTTCAGGCACTCCCATCATATTCTGCCTCCTCCTCCAGCTTTAATCACCTGACAGCATTACAGTAGCAAAAATAATGAAGGCTACTATACATGGAAATGAATAAGAAATGAGAAAGCATTTTTCTGCCAAGATCAAAACAATAGCAACCAAGTATTTTTCATTGTGCCAGCAAAGACTTCTGCTGTTTCTCAGGCTGCAGTATCACTCTTTGATTGGACAATTTACCAGAAAAAACAAAAAAAAACACCAGCAAAATTACTTGAACATTAACATCAGCAAGTCACCCCGTCTCTTAGAAGCTGGAAAACACATACCTGGCGTACGAAACTGTTAGAGGTAGTGTCAGAAGATGTACTCCCATCTGATCCTTTGAATCGGTTTTTTCTTCTTGCGCCTTTACCGTAAGACTGTGAGAGGGGGGAAAAAAAAAAACAACAAAACAAACAAAACAAAAACCACAAAAAAAAACAAACACCACACACACACAAAAAAAAGAAGATTAGAGGAACAGTATTAGCCTGTGTTGCACAGAAAGCTTTCAGTAAAAGCATCACCAATGTCTCCTAGGCTAGCACAGATTCAGATGACTGGCTTTGTGTCAATTAATAAGCACCTATGCAGTAAGCACCTAACAGACAATGCGCAGAAGTGCTCACCGACACAACTAGGTTTGGCCAACTGAGCCTCAAATGCTTTGTTGGGGTTTTTTCCCCCCCTATTCAGGTTTCGAGAAGTGTTTACAGACTCATACAGTTGTAGTATTCTTCACCTAAGTCACAATCATTAAAAAGTCCAGTTTGTTTTGCAGCTAGTTTAAATAAACAAGCTAGGAAAGAAGATACTGGAGCAGTCTCCAGTACATTACAGCTACAAGCCAAGTCAGCTGAAGGAACATTAAACAGCAAGAACAGACCAACAACTTGTTGATTTGGATATAATCTTACAACTAAGGAACAATTTCTAATTTATTTTTAAGAAACTTTCAGGTAAATAAAATCAGTATAACAATAAAAAAGGACTAAACATGTAACTGGAAAAGAATATTATGCAACTAAAAAGCAAACCATCATTTTTATCTTTAGATAATCAAAAAGATACCGGAAGAAAGCAATGGTTGTCTGAAGCAAAATTAAACTGTACTATAGGAACACAGCAAATAGCCCAAGCCCCCAAGACAAGCTGTTTGTTCTATGCAATGAATATTGTCCATCAATAAATATCATAAAACAAATATCAAAAAACACAAAAGGGTTTAAAACTATGCTATTTGCATCCACCTACTTTTGTAGCGACTGTAATCCATGCCATGACACCAGCTCAGACCCTTCCCAAAGCTCCCCTCCCAGGTATAGCAAAATCTCACAGATTTATTCTTTACAACTACATTAAGAGACAGCCCTTCCTACCCAGTCACACTGCTTAAATTCATCTAAACTTACATCAAAATCATGTCTTGACTACTTCAAACATTATGTTCCTTGAGGTTGATAAATGCATTTTTTTTTTTTGTCACTCATCACGCTTCTATAAAGGTCATTTTACTAATCCATCTCTCTGGATCATGTCTCCTGTCATTAAATACCTTCCACAGCTCCCTGCAATAAACAGGGTCTTTGACTTCACTTTCAAGGTCTGCCTTGGCCTATTCCCAATCTTAGCTCTCATCTTGCATTCAGCACTGAAATTTTGAGTTCCCCAATAACTCAGGGGGGAAATAAACAAACATAAAAACCCCAGCAAAACCAGAAACAGCAGCACAAAGCCAAACACCAAATTCCATCACCTATATGCTGATGTTTCGGAGAGTAATTTCCTACCGTCTCTCATACTATCTCACAATCCTTCTCCCAAGAATTTCTTTACAGATATTGCATTGTTACCCTTAAAATAAATGACAAAAACCCCTCTTGATAATAAGGTACTAGTGTGCTGATATCTCAAAATATCACACTAATAAATCATAATTTTTATCCATTATTATTAATTAGCATTCCAAGTCCATGCATACACATCCTGCCTTTGACCTTGGCCATAAGCCGCTGTTGGTCCTGGGTTTTGGCATGATGAGAAAATTATAATAAGGTTATTGGAGAACATGGCTGTGCATGCGTTACGATGCAGCACTCCTGACAACCCAGCCATCATACTGCAAATCCTGGGATAAAACTGTGCCTGGGTGCATAAAGCACGTCCTTCCCAAGACCTGGGCAACCTTCAGAGCACCACGATGAGCTTTGTGCCCAAGTCTCACCGGTTCTCGTGGTACAGAAAGCAGGCTCCAGCACAGGTTTGGAGGCACACTTAAAATCTCATATTGGCAGATTTTTAAGATCATGACCTCAAAATCAGAGCTGTAGCTCTTTGCAGTAACACATATGATAAATATGATGAAGTATTTTGCAATCTAGGAGTAACTGAGGAGGACAACAGATAGCTACTACTAAATTCAGATCGTTTACCAAATTGATAAATCCAGGTAACTTGATACCATGAGATGCAAGGGAATGATGATCTCAGCCTGCATCTGGACCATTAAGTGTTGAGTCAGGGCAAGTTCAGAGCACTGGTTGAAATCTAATATTATACCAATGTTTTAGAAAGAATGACTCAAGTAACAATAGATCTGTTAGCCTAACACTGATTCTGAGCAAAAATAATTTAGTATCTGTTGTGTCACTAAACTAACAAGGACTTAGGAGGAAAGCAATGGTTTTCCCACAAAATATAGATTTGCGGGAAAGATATTTTGCCAAATATATTATTTTTACAAAACTGCAAATAAGCCATGAAAAAACTTTCTGAAGGGCACATGAATCAACACTACATGTTGGTTTAAGACAGAACTATATGAAAATATATATATAAAAGTCAGCATGCTACATATTATGGGGATGAAAACAGGACTTTCTGATGAGTCTAAAGCTGTAATCCAGTAGGTAAAAAATGTAAGCTTAAAATTGGAAGAGGAATGGCTCTACATTGTTGCATTTCTAAAAGGGATCTTTGATAATAGAACTTTTTGATACTAGAAAGGCCTTCATAGATCTGTAAGAAAGAAATGTAGATCAGAACAGATGCTACCAACAAATTACGCAACACATTTTCCAGTTACTGTTAGAATAGTGAGTTCTATCAGAACCATCTTTTTCCACCCAATATTCCACCTAACACAATATTAAGATACTTAAATACATAAAAAGTATCTTTTACATCAGTAGTTTGAAATAAAACAACATCCTTATATCAAAGTTTACCTCCTAAAAATAGTTGCTACTGAGATAACTGACTGTAGTTACCCATGTCCAAAGTTCTGGCCCTCTTTTCACCAACTTTTGTGGAAGAATATGGACATATACTTACAAAAATAAAGAAATCATAACACTCACATGGCATCTCAAGAATATAAAGCATCTATATAATGTTCATACTATCTAGGTAATTTCATAAATAATGTACAGTACAGTATTGTGTAATCCCCAACTAGATACAAGAAAAAAAGTGCACATATTCTTTCACATATTCTTTTTTGTATTTGTTTCCAGTTTCTACAATATTTAATTTACAAAATCAGTGTTCCGTTTTGTAACACAAAAAGCTACTACAAAGGCAAGAGAGGGACTGTGTCTAGAGCAATGAGGATAAAACCAAACAAGAGCAGAACAAAAACACGATATGAGCACAAATCAAATGCACAACTAAACAACTAAAAGCATTTATTTTGGGCAACATCACACAGCAAATAAAGCTAAGACTGAAACTCACCTTGATTTTTCAGTTTGGGGAGGTTTTGTTTATGCACAGCAGCACGCATGGGTTTGTTCTAGTTTTATATGAGTGGAAACTATTCAGCAGTACAAGATAAATACTAACTTTAAACACAAAAAAAAACCAGCTGACAGAGTGGGAGGCCAAAGCTACACAATGTAGGGAAAGTTTTACACCTGCTTCTGTGCACAGACTGATTCTGTGGAATCAGAGGAAAGGGGGACAATTTCAGTGTCTTAGAAAAGTGGGATTTGATGACCCTTCTCTTTATTTTAAAGGACGCTAATCTGGGATTACATTTATCTTCCAGACCTTTCAAGTTTATTCCCCCAGTCAGAAATGCCCGAACCTTTCCTCTAAAAATGAGATAAGTCTTACATAAACAAAACAGATTTTTACATATTTTAAAAATGATTAACTATCCCTGTCATGTGAAAAAGCATGAATACTCATCCTGTCATATTCATTATGTTTTATTTCTTTGAGTGTATTCTTCCAATAAGATCTTAAAGCGAGAACAAGAACTTTGCACAAAAAAGAAAATAATCTACCAGTTACTTCCAATTCTGGGGGGGAAAAAAAAAAAAAAAGATATTTTTTTTAAACAATGAACCCAATATGTTACCGTGATTTTCATATTAAAATTAGCTGCCTTATCTGTGTTCTGCACAGCAGTTGGCTGCAATTAGGTAGCTAAAAATAAAGGACTGAATCACAATCTATGGACATTGACCAGTAAAAGCAACAACACTGGGCAGCTGTTCTTAACCTATAAGGTTAAGCTAACAGAACAACCATAGGGGACCAAATGCCTCTGCACCCAGTATACCGTGGTAACAAACTCAATCTCATCATTTTCCCCAGCTAATTTTAATAGAACCGACTCCAGTCCTTCAAACAACCTTGTTTATATAAAAGTTCGCTGAGAGGAACATTCTCATTGGATTTCAGCAGAACAACTTAGACAAATAAAGTTATGTACACATGTGTTTACGAGACCAAAACTGTAGCTTGGTTTATTAGTCAGATGCACGAAGTTGTTTTTAAATTGGCTGAACTGCCAAAAACAGGAAACACACACACGCATTTATGTTCTACAGCTTCTTCAAAGCCTGTCAAGCAATGAGAAACTTAAAAAAAAAAAAAAAAAGAAAAAGAAAAAAAATACTCACCAAAGTAATCTTGTAAAAAAAACCCAAACATTTCATCAACAAAGTCTGCTTTCCAACTCTGACGTGAAAGTACGTTGTGTAACCTTTATTCAACGCACATAATGAAAATGAAATATGGGAATCATATGAAGCATTAAAGGCATGCATAGCAGTTTCCTGATAATTAGCAGTTTCATATACAATTACTCATTACTGCAAATGGATGAGATCAATGTTGCCTAATGAAACCCTTTAATTTTAATGAGGTTGTGCCTCAACACATGAAAAGCATGCATCCATAACATTTAATCTTCTAACACACACAACAAGCAGAAGGCATGGTTTATCCCTGTAGGCAAAATACTGTCATCTGGAAGAGGAAATATAAAACATTTAAAATGACCAACTATATACAACCAGAGAACTTATCGTCAGCAAGAGTCTTAAAATGCCCTTCACCAGTAAGCACTTATATCAAAGCAGAGGTGAGGACTACACATAGGGTGAGCCTTAACCTTGACTGATTATAATAGATAAAAATAGTACCAGTCATTAAGACTGATGGTAGGTGGCAAAGATAAACCCGTAAAAACTAGCCTGCTGATGTCATTCAAAGAAGGAAAGAAAGGGGCAGAAGATTTAGACAACAGAGTCACTGATGTCAAGTCAGGTCTTCAAACATAGATCCAAGAAAGGAACTGGGAAGCACAAAATCAGAAAATAAAAATTCAGAGCTTACACGATCTCAGATGAGCAAATGACCAATTACAAGGATCAAAAAAATACCTAAAGGTAAAGACAGACACCCTGAAGGATTAGGGAATAAGTAGAAAAGTCAGAAATGAAAGAGTGCATTAAGCATTCTTCCTTCCCATACAAAAGCTTTGAAAGGTATTTAAAAATTCTCATGCCTCGAACTGCATGCTGGGACAGTGCAGAACATGCACATCCAACTCTTAGAAGAATAAATCACTGCCACTTTAATGAATGCCTTACAACAAGGCAACAGAATGTTCCTTTAGGTCAGACCTCCTGAGCTTTCTCTGGTCAATGGCCAGGCTTGCCACCTCTCAGAAACAATACCCTCCAGGGTGGTGGTGTAGCCTCCAGCTTCGGCTGCATAACTGTAAACCCCCACATCCACACTCCAACACCACAAATGGGGCATCATTGGATATAAAAGTTCAGCTACAGAAGAAGACATGCATATTCCTGATCTTTACACCACAAGTCACACTAATTTCATAAAGCAGAGGAGGTCAACCTTCTGACAGTACAGACAAGGGCTGGAAGATGCACATAGAGGAGCTCCCCAACACTCCACAGATACTCCACAATGGAAATGGGGGTAAAAGGGCAACGTTGGACAATAGCAATATATCCTGGCTTGCCTTCATCTCGGGTCTGGTCCACATCAGTGCAGTCCTCGTGACATACCTGAAGTTGCCTGAGGAGCACAGACTCATGTGCCCATAGCAAAGAATCTCAAGGTTACGTTTCAAAACTTGAATTTCTTCAAACAAATAGGTGCTATCAGGGCACCATTCAGAAAAGACAAGGCTTCCCTTCAGGAATCCTATCAAATTGAGGATCTCCATATACAGTCATCAAGTTCACATAAGCTATAGCAATGAGTCTGCAAAGACCATTCCCCGGTCCTTGTATAAAATCCTCCACCTACACCAAAACAAAATCCATGCAAACAAACAACAACAAAAACCCTCCACAAATAATTTATTTATACAAACTTTCATACAGAGTCCAAAAATAAGTATTTGACAGATGCTCCTTTTTTCCCCATATAAAAGAAAATACATTTGTGCTGAGAAATCTGTAACAGGGTTAAATCTTCGATGCTCTTTTCTGCCAGCCTGTGATAAAGGCTTGCCAATACTGCAGCCAGAAATAGCCCAATTCTCACCAGTTCCTACACTTCTAAGTCACATCCCAGTGCTCTCAGCCTGGCCTCAGACCAGGTCACCTGGCAGTTTCCACCCGCTAGACACGGAGTATGGGACTTGGCCTGCCCTTCTCCTGCCCGGTGGCTTGGAAACGCACCTCAGTGAAAATCTGCTGCACATCTCCCCGTAATGCTGGTGATGAAGATGTCTGCTCCCAACTCAGCAGAACAGGAGCATGCAACAGCAGAAGGTGTGGAAGCTCATGCCCAAACCCTGCTGTGCCTCCTGCAGCCTTTTAAGATTGGCAGCTACGGTTGCAGGCCACGTGCCTGCTCCTCCCCACCTGCTCTCCATATATTTCTGTATTTCTGTTACACAATCAAACAGAAAAAGAGATCTGACTCTATGAAACAAAGGTATTTTCAGGGAGCAACAGCCAGCTACAGGAAAGCTTCCCTCTGCTAAGGGTCTGCTGCCCTGCTGATAGAGAATAAGGCAAGCCCTTGGAGGGCAGGGAGAGTAATTTTGGTTGCTTTGCATTATTCTGAAACTCTTCAATCCTGGCACAGGAAATGACTGAGTAAAAGAAGAAGAAATAAGTTTTCAGAGAAGTCAGTCTTGGAAGCGTACAGGAACTTTTCATCCGTTAACAGTTTGAAATCATAAACCTAGAAACAAAGCAAGACAAAATCAGAGATCACCTCTAGAAGATGGTTACCAGATATGTAAGTTAGGACTGAAATTGTCTCAGATAGATTCTACGCTCTAGGAAAACATACAAAACAATTATTACATCCCATATATGCTGGTGATGTATAATACCCAAGTGGTAAATAAAAGTCTCTGGAAGAAATGCAAGATTACTTACTACTGACAGAGTTCAGGACAATGCAAAGTAAACCCCAAGAGCCAAGGAGAATCATCAGAAAAGTTAACAGCTGAAACCCGAGGGGCTTCCTTCAATGAAGGGTTATTAACATTTATTTTTGTCAGTAAGAGGAACAACACTGAAAGGAGGTTACCACCATCAGAAGAGAAAAGACTACCTCTTGCTGAGGAACATGAGAAAGTCCAATGAATGGCACTGGTTTTCATCTCTTCTTGGTTTGTTTATACTCCACTGAGCTGCTGCCACACTGGATCTGGCTTCCGGGATGCTGCCAGAAGAGAGTAAAACCTCCCATGTCTCTATAATGAACAGCTATTGTTATTATTTAAGTAAGCAAAGGGATATAAATTTTGTTTGTTTACAGGTTGCAAAGTATTCTTGCAAGTCAGTGCTGGGAAACACACTGCTGCAAAATGTTTATTTGAAGAATAGGTAAACACGGTATGAATGTGATAAATCAACTCAGCTAAAAGAGAGCAGCAGAGGGCAGCGTGATTAATCTGCTGAGAATAAATCTCTGGCTATTCCTTCCATTCTGTATTACCCCAAGTCAGCCAGTGAACGGATGGTGCTATGCAATTGAAAAGATAGCTGGAAATCCAGGAAGGACAATGGTCAGTGCTAGGGCCAAATAACTAAGCTGATATTCTGGAGGCACCACTTGCACATTACTATAAAATTCACATTAACATGGATCACAGCCAATACAGAAGGAGAACTGAACAAGCCCATCCCTAACCCCATGCCTGCAGTTCACCTTCAGCTGTGCAACCCAACCAGCTGGAGCCAAGCGCTCCTGGAATGATGAAGCCTTTAGACTTGGAAGGAGAAAGCACTTACAGAGGAAAACTAAATGCAAGTGAAAGAGCTAAAGAAAACAATCAAGAGAATTGTTTTCATTTCAAATGTGTCAGGTTGTTAGGACCTGCATTGACAGATGATGCATAAGAGGGGAAGAAAAAGAACAGGAGGTAAATAGTAATGGGGAATAGGGAAGTATTCATCCAGGATAAGCAAGATTCTTCCTCCCTCCACAAGGTACTCTGCAGTTGCCTGATACAAAGTTTCATTATATTTTCGTTGAAACATCTTCTATAATTTACTGATTTGATGTGCTGTGACTGTTCCTATGACACAACACAGGAAGCTTTATGATGAGAAAATAGCAATAGAAATTGAATCTAATGATTTCTGGGGACTGAGGGACTTTGAAGTAGGAACAGAAAAAAAAATCACACAGGAGGAAGGAAAAAGAGAAGAGAAGCCAAGAGTCACCATGAAAGGCATTAATATGCTATGTTAGATTATAAACAAATCAGCATAGCATCTGGGTTAATTAAAATTATTAAATTGAACCTTCTACTGATTCAACTTCCCAGAATTAAAGGGTTCTTGAAATAAAGAATTAAAAAGAGGACTGGAGTTGGTCTTTTAAAAAGCAGATCCTGACCATCAAACACTGATACATTTGAACAGTTTGCTTGTTTTATGATTTCAGACTGAGAACGCTGATTTCATTACAAAAAGCCACACCCAGCACTAGCACTTTGCACTGACATATACCTGACCACTGTGAATAACTCCACAGTGTAAATGTTAGCATGTGCTTTGATCTGGATAAAACTGGACGCCTGAAACAATACCGCAACCTCATCTGGACTAGGATCACTATGAGTACCCAAAACTATGCTTTTACAGTAATTTGGACCTAAAAGCCACAGAATTTCAGGTGATAAAGAGTAACACACCAATACTTCGTCCCCATTGTAAAGAACTTCCCAGGGAGAGTATAGTAGAACTGTCACGATCAATGCCTATTTTATTTTGTTTGCAGATCTTGTTAGCAAAACAAGTCATGAAAGTAAGAAACAGATTTTACATACAGGCCATCTAGGAATATTTCACATATTTAACAACCTTTTAAGAATCATTACTTCCAGAGTATTAACTATATCCACCCCTCTGCCAAGTGGTGACAAATTTGGCCAAAACGGATGGCCAGGTACGATCCAAGATAATGGACCATGATGTACAGCCAGGTTAAAAGAAAACCTCAGCTTTGCAAAAAATTCTTGGATAAGAGAAATTCTGAGGCTTGTTACAACACTACAAATGCTCTTCAATTATATTTTGCTAAATCATAATTCCCAGAAGTAGCACTTCAGAGAGCATACTTCTAGGAGTGACATCACTATGTAAGCTTGCATGTCTTTTCCCCTGATGTATTACTTGGCATGAAATGTTCCTAGGATTGATACTCAAGTACTTTAGTGAAAAAGATAGTGGTGGGCATAACTGAAGTACCTGTAGGTAATCTACTTGATGATTCACATGTTCTCATTAAGCCTCTCCTTCTCACTGTATGTTCTAAAGCAGCAAGCCTGTACAATATTGATTTTTTGGAAATCATGTTAATGGAGCAAAAATTCAAATCAGAATAATTGTCTTTCAGTGCAGTGCATGCTAAGGAATTAACTAACATTATGATTCAGACAAAGGGCTCTTTTGCTTCCATAACCTTATCTCCCCTACACCAAAGGTTTACGTATGACTAAAATATGTATATATGGAGAAGATATGATCCTTGCTTCGCCTAATGGCTTTGGTTCCAAAAACTGAAAAATATTCCCTGAACTAAAAAGCCACATTATTACTATCTTTAAAAGTGGATCTTTTTCGGCTGCAAGTGTCCAGAAACCAATCCTATTAAGCAGAACACAAGTACTTTACCTGAAACATAAATAGCAAGCTATCCTTCCTCTCTAAACAGAGGTTCTTTATACCTAGTTAAAAGAAGGGTGAAAATCAATTTCATGATCAGTATTTGACATTTGTCCACAGCAGAGAGGCACCATATGACTAGACAGTTGCAATTCTGTGCTTAGGGCTGAAAAGACATAAAAAGGGGGTTGATTTGTAGGTCAGAAATTAGTTCCCTTACCACTGCTTCTGGAGAAGCTGTCAAAGCATATGGCCCTACCAAAATGTCTGTTCTGCACTTGGAGGCTGCAGTCAAATTCACATCCAAAAAGACACTTTTTTAGCTTAACCTAGTCTCTGGTTCAGTGCCTGGATTTTGCTCTGCTGTCACTGGTCCCCAGCAAATAAGGATCAATTAGTGAGCCTTTTGACAGACTGACAGCACTTTCCTCCTGCAATTGAGCACTTCTGTGATGAAACCGGACCACCTTCTCAAAGAAAACCAAGCATGAGAGATAAGTTTTGGCAACAGCAACAAAAACTGCCACCCCAAAAGGAAAAAAAACTGTCCTAAACGAACAAGCATGTTTGTAATTTTAAACGCACGCAATCAGATTTTACCACCCTTTTACTGGGTTTAAAAATAGCACCGTAAGTCCTTGTAGCCAACTATTGCAAACTCGAAGATATTATGCAACATTCATATATTACACACGAACCACCTTTCAAAATATAAAGTCTTTACCAAGTGCACAAACATCCATACCCTGCCTCCCTCTCTCCATCCATCCAGCTGAGCGCAGTGCACACGGACTCAGTTGTTAAAATTTCAGGGATGATTGTACAACCACCTTCTGCACGAGAACAGCAGCTTAAATCTGCAGCGTGCTCAACACCTTCAGCCTCCCTAAAATTCCTGCTCAACAACCGGCGTGAACCACCTTCCCCCATTAGCACAGACTGTCACCAGCCTGTGTAACAGACGAGGAAGGTTTCAGCAGCGCGTGGTTAGCATCAGGTACAGATACAACAGGTTACTGAAGCAGGGAAGACTAGCCGTAACCTGTGAGTAATACGGCAGAGCACCTTAACAGCAACGTATTCTGATATATTCATCCTCCAGATAACTGTAAGGGGATTCTTGACTTGCGAAGCTTCCATGGCATACAGCATCCCACTGTGCGGGCTAATTAATCAGCATTTGGGGGTGCGGACGGGGAACGGGGGGTCGGGAGCCTCAGGAGAGCCGTCAAACTTTTCTGACGGCGGGGAGTTGAAGGACAGTGAGCTCCGGCAGCCCCGCCGCTCCCCTCCCGCCAGTTGCCTCAGTACGAAGCCCTCCGCCCCTGGCCTTCCATGCCGCCCCCCGCCCGGTCCCCCGCCGCAGCGCCGGGCCGCCAGCCGAGCCCTCCGCTCCCGCGGTACCTGCGCTGCCGCGGGCAAGGGGTTGTCCAGCAGCTCCATCTGCACCTCCTGCGCCGGACTGGGAGGCGATTTGGACATGTCGCTCTGGACCATTGGCGAGCAGAGCGGGCGGCTGGGCGCCGAGCCCCTCGGCGGGGCAGAGGCGTGCCGAGCAGAGCCGAGCCGAGCCGGGGCGGCGGGGCGCCCCTCAGCGCCCGGCCATGCCGGGAGAGGCGGCGGCGGGCGGGCGGACGCGGGCGGCGGCGCGGCCCTGGCTGTTGCCGTTGGGGAGCGCGCTGCGCAGCGCGGCGCCGGGGGACGGGGCACGGCCGCCGCCGGGCGCGGGGGGAGGGCAGGGGGCGGTGCGAAGGGGGAGAGGGAAAGTGACAACGAGCATCGCCCTCCCGGCAGCTACCGGGCGGCGGGCGCGGGGCGGTGCCTCCCTGCCTCCACGGCGGGCGCCGCGGGGAGGGGCGGGATGCGCCGGGAGTGCGGGAAAGTTGGGGATGGGGCATGTGCCTGCTGTGCCCTGCCGCTGGGCAGGGCCGCGGGAGGGTGGGTCAGCTCCGGCGCGGCCGTGGCCGAGGGAAGCGGGAGCTCACTTCCGTCCACTGCCTGTAAGTTATTTGCAAACGGCGCTTCCCGACGCTCGGAGCGCTCCGCGGCTTATTTGAGTGCCGACCCTCGGGCGCAGCTGGAGCAGGAGCAGTGGGAGAGGCGCGGTGCACTCTTTCCGGCTGCCGGGCCCCTGCCTTGCCCCTGTCCTGCCCTTGTCCTGACCCCCCGGCCAGGTAGGGCGGGGAGAGGCAGGGCGCGCCCCTGCCTGAGCCCAGCGGTGTTGCCCGATCCCGACCCCATGGCTCAGCCCGCGTCGATGCCCGGATCTTGCCGTGCCCTTGGTTTTCGTGACCAAACCCACTCTTCCCAAAGAGAAAGTTCCCTGGGTCTGTCGTGTTGACACGGTTTCTTCCTGAACTTCTTGGAGATGCCTATGTATGCATCAACAAGGGATGAGCAATTTGTAACTAGCAGCCAAGATGAAGCCCACTGTCTAATTCTATATAACCTATAGCAGCACAGTTTCAGTCGTGTTATCAGGTGCGCCACAGGAGGCTTCGAAAGACCTGTTCAAAGCTTGACCTGGGGAAATTACTCTCCACCCCTGAGATGCTCTCTCATCCATTTCTTGGAAACAAAAAGCCAACCGTATGACTGCCCTGACAGAGACCCATGTAAATCTTCTGACCCCATAAGCACACAATAGACTTATACTTGTAGCCAAAGATTTTAGAGGAACATTCCTTGTCAACTTTGGTTAGCACCTAGCCGCTCCCCACACTGTGGTGGAGAGAAACTTATGTTTTCAGAAGTGATTCTGAAATCTGTTACAAGCTGATGGTAAACAGTGAAAAACCATCACAGAAACTCAGAATGGCCTAATGTCGTATACTTAAAATAACAACCATGACCAACAGCAATATAATAGTCACATAGAGGAAAAGAAGCCAGCAAATCAAAACCAGCACAAAAGCCAGTTCAATTTTAAGAAGTACCTTCAAGCTTTCTGCCAACTGTGATTGATTCACCACATTTTTCATTACAGCTAATAAATTTCCTCTCTGGATTAGCTTACCCCCATGATTTTCTCATATGAATAGTGAAAATATCATGCAGGAGCTACCCATCTATCGTGAAGGAACTGGCTTTCTCTGCTAGTGGAAGTGCTCCAAGATTTGAAGAAGCTTGGAACTTTCACTTGTCCAAAAAGTCTCACATTTCATTTTGAAAAGCTGTAGTATTCTTCAAAAATAATTTCCAGAATTTTATCAAGGTTGTTGTCAGAACCTTAATTTTTAGTGAGAAGAATGTCTTTTACATGCTCAAATTTCATTTAAATTGTTCAATAGAGATGCTGAAAAATCTTGAAATTATAAAGATTCTAGAACCTGGACTGCTTCCAGATACTCTCTTAGTGGCTATAACCAAAAAGATATTTTCTCTTTGCACATCTGGTGGGAAGAACGCATACTTCACCTTCTAATACAGGCCCTGAAGTAGTTATTTCTTTGTCATTTGCAAATTAAACTGTATTACTGGAATTACTTTTTGTAACCATCGTAATAATTAAGGAAGGATAAGATTTCCTAAAGAACCTAAACACAGCATTTCCTGTTAATGATTGCTAAGTGCGGTATTATCAAAAGATGTTGGCTTTGACTTCTTTATAGCTTTGGAACCACTTTATCCTTCTGTTTCGAACCATTCTGTATGAAAGGCACTTGGTCCACTGTGATTCAGTACATTTAATTGGTTAATTTTCAGGCATCCGTCGGAGATTGCCTATTCTCTCTCACACAAAGAAGGGAATGGAAGTTATTTAATCCTGTAACAGTGGTCCTTCACATTGCCCTTTGGATTTTTCACTTTGAAAAGAGTATATAAATAACACAGGTTGTTTTGTTTCCCAAGTACACCATTCTTCTTTAAGAGTAGTAGAGATCATTTTGGAAGCATTACAGTTTCTAAACCCATAAATTCTGTATCTGTGTTGAAAGGGTATTTCTACTCCCTCATAAATTAGAGCTTGAATGTCTCAAATGAAGTTTGTTTTTTATTTGCAGAGTCTTATATCTTTTATGATGACTTTGTCTTCTTTCCTTTATAAAAAGATAAAGGTAATGATTTTGCTTGTTTATATACACACATACAAGGGCTGTAGGAAGCAGAGACTCAGGAAATTTTTTAAGGCACAAAATAAACAAAAGGGAACACACTGACTTTAAAAAAATAGTTAAATATAAACAGTTGTGTTGTACAGTTTTCTCTAAAAAAACCCAAAACAAACCCACACCATCCCCTAATCACCTCCAATTTTCTAGAAAGTTTTTTGTTTGTCTTCCTGAAAGAAAATACCTAACTGTTCTTCAGTAGCAATTATCATTCATTACCTTGATGTAATGAGTGGCTAGAAGATTAGCCTAGAAAAATAATTGTAAGAAAGTATCTTACTCTGTTTCCCTCCTCTTGTTTAGCAGTTGGACAAAGTTCTCTAAACCTTGAAATGTGCAGTGAAAATCCTTGAGCTGACCAGACACATGCAGTCATCCCTCTGCATGCTGGTGTTGGCCACATCTGCTCTAGGACAAGGGTCAATGTGTAAAAACAATATGCAAAGATTCCAAATTTCTTGATCTTTCTAAAGGGGAAAACAACCTGCTATGCCTAAACGCTTCTCAGTAAAAAAACACTCTGCTGCATTTTTTGTGCTGTTATCTGCAATGGAGAGGTGTTGTGCATGCTTATTTGGATTTTTCTAAGCATGTAAATGTTAGAAGACCAGAAGAAAAGATAAGCTAGATTGCTTGGGTTTTTTAAAACAACCCAAAAACCTTAAGCTGACAAAGAACATAACTTGATTTGGGTGCCAGAAAAATGGAGGTTTGTTTGTTTTATGAGAGATTAGGTATTTCTTCAGAGCAAGAAACACTGTATTACTTTGCATACTTAATTGTCCTTTAACACCAATATACGAATGTGGTGTCAGCGCCATATTATAACCTTTGCACATATGTACTGTGAGTACAGGATTGATTTAGTCTATAACTATCACCTGAATGTGCAAAAAATAGGCCTAGGATGCTGATACTTGTCCAAAAGCAGCTAAAAGCTAATAACTTAGACCCAAAGGAGATCATTAAAAACTTGCATAAAATATAGGCTGGTGAGCTTACAATTACTGTAATGAAACTACTATAAGTGCTTCTAAGTGGGCATATTTTTAAAGGCCTGATACACTGAATTTCTTTAGGAATATCAGTTAAAAAGAAGTGCTGGACATTTATTATGCTGTGCCACCTCCTGCTTAAAATGCATTATAGCTGGGAATTCAGTATCATGAAAAAAGTCTGTTACCTGGATTTAATATCTTGGAACAGACATAGTTCATCTTCTTCTCCAGTGATAAACTGGAAGCTGGCTGTCACAAAAGCGAACTAAAGAAATTTCTCTTATTTTTTTACTTTATCTTTCACACAACAGGCCTGGACAAAACCACTCCAGACAGCCTCACTTATGAATCTATTATCAGTCTGTATCAGAGCACAGCACCGCCTGGCTGGATTTAATGAACTGATCCATTCTTCCAGCTCTTGTTTATTGTGCTTTCTTCTTTAGGCTGTAAGTGCCATGCAGCAAAACCTTTACTGATGTTGTTACGGTATATTTGGCGAGGACAGGATTGAAGGAGCAAGGTTTCTACATGATGGAAGATATAAGCAAGATACAAATACTAGCAAAAATGCTCCTAGTGCACAGGAAGGCTTACAATATGTGCAGAAGCCACAACACCTACTAAGCACATATTTTAAGCCCTTTGCAAAACGTGACCAAAAAAGGCATGCTCCCGTTCTCAAGCTCTTCATTGTGTGAGAGACGATTTTGTTGTCTATGGGTTGTATACAAAGGGCATGTTTGATTAAGCACTTCTGCAGAAGTTGCTGGTTTCAGCTGATATTTTCTTTCCCTTTTCTTTGCCCTCCTGTCATAACTGAGACCACGTATCTCCTTTTGTATCCCCAGTCCTTTA
Source organism: Psittacula echo (assembly GCF_963264785.1). Classification (NCBI taxonomy): domain Eukaryota; kingdom Metazoa; phylum Chordata; class Aves; order Psittaciformes; family Psittacidae; genus Psittacula; species Psittacula echo. Next base: position 39,177,264 of record NC_137737.1, on the reverse strand, counting down.
CCAACTATGGTGTTCCTATTTATAGCGTTATTGCTGTCTTATTATTAAATACTTGAATCACAAGAGCACAAAAAAGGCTTTATAGCACTCTCACCCACAAATATGTTCAGCCCATGTGAGTTACTGACATAAGAGACAGCTTTTAATAGACCGCCCAGCCTGTATCCAAGGACAGCACTAAAGCTCTTCTTAGCTCCTTGAGGTTGGCCTTTCCACTACCCTTCATTAAGCCCTGTGCTCAGCTTGGGTTTTTCTGCTTTAGGGAAGACACATTTTTTTTTTACTGCCAGACAATCACTTATTTGTGGCACTGAAGCAAAACTTCCTTCACAATACATGGTGTCAGAAAAGACAATGACAACCTCTAATCTGCATGAGGGTTGCAAAACCATCAACGTGGTTGACAGTTAACGCATCATTACCAAGGTTGTTGGCAGATTTAATGTGCCTAAGAGTTTACAAATACTTTGCCAATTTATACATGCACAGATCTGAAATGCACATCACTCATGGCACAGCTCCATATTATCAAGTCAATTTCAGCAGCTAGCATTTGCCAGAAGTTGCTTCCCTCCCTTCTTGCCTTAGCTGCGCTAACCCAATCCTCCATTGCGTGCCACTTGTACTTCTCTGAACATGAAGGTCTCCATTCAAGAATTAAAATCTAGCAGAAGATTAATTACCTTTCCATAGGGTTAATTCTCTGCTGCTTTATCTCCATGAGCCATTTTACCATAAAGTCCAAACTGCAACTGCCAGGGTGAAAGGTGAAAGGGGGGTGGACAGCAGGAATACACAGCTTAGAGCAGGGTTGCAGGAATTCCTTCCTGGCTGCACACCAGCCCTTAGAGCAGCTTAGCTATAAACATCAAACTGCAACAAGGGTCTGTTCTGAAAACATTACTGCAGCATAACATTGGTTTGCTTCAGAAAAGTAATTTTTTCTAAGTACTTTGAGTTTTTGCATCAAAAGGAGGGTGAGGAAAGACAAGTCTTCAAGCTTTCCATGTTCCTCCTTTTTCTCCCTGACAGCTAAGCCTTTTTTTACGCAGCTGCTCCCAATCTTTGCCAAAATTGAAGTTCTCATTTTGTAAGAAAGTAATTTTCAACAAAGATTTATCAGCCTTCAAGTTTCTGAAAAGTAAGATATCAGCAGTCATATTAATATTGTGATGTAAATGCTGTATTAGCCACAGTCAGTTGATTGTCATCTAAACCACTGTATCTATTTCCACAGTAAAATTTTGAGAGAAACATTTGTCCACCTGAAATACAAAACAGTGACTATGGCTCCACCAACTTACCCTCTGATTCTGTGTGGCCCTACATTTTGTTAGGACAACTGTCCTTAAAGTGTCCTTCAAAAACCTCAGAACCAAGATTGTCCTGAGATGATAGGTTTTTATTGTAACATCGCAATGGTATCCCAATTTCATTTTCTGTAGAAAAAATGCTAGAAGCTTAGTAGCAACATTTTGTTCTTAGTTATGTGCAAAAAAGAAAACATCAATGAGATTTACTGTACATTTCATAGCTAAATATGTACTTTAATAATATTTTGAAACTATGTGATTTAAATACACTCAAGGACTTTCTATGACATGTTTCTCAAATCTGGATGGTTTCTTCATGTCAATAGATGGTAAGAAAAGTAATTTCTCTTTAGTTTTGCCCTGGTCTGTTTTGCAAGGAAAATATCTTGAAATAGACATAACATGGTTTTACATGGAATTACACTGATAAAAATAATAGGAAAGGATCAACTTTTAAAACAATGTATCTGTTAGAAGCCAACAGGTAATGTGTTGGTGTCCAAGCCTGTGACACCCAGGACATTAGAACTCAAACGGTGCTGAACTACCCCAGCTGGGTAGCACAGGAGCTGCAGCTCCTGGTGAATGCCATAGTGAAACGCGTCCAAGTTGGCCCCTGAATTAGTTCCCTGAACGGGTATTTCTGAAAAAGGCAGCAAAGAACAATAATAATGAAGCATTATGCTTTCAAGGAGAGAATGTCAAGCCATCCATGATCTCACAAAGCATCCCATGAGAAAACCAACCTTTAATTTTACTTAAAATAATCCCTTAAGAGGGAACAAGACTTGCTTTTCCTTATGGCCTTTATGAAATTCCACAGACATGTTAGTGACAGGCTGAATCAACTTCAGTGTTCCATCTGAAGTTCGCTCAGGTGAATTCAACAGGCAGAGGCAGCTCCATGGCAACAAATGCTAAAGAAGCAGCCTGTGAGCCAGAGCCCTAATTCTACAATGATATGTGGAGCATATTCTAGCACAACAGGAAGAAAAATACATTTCAGACAGTGATAATGAGCAAAGCCTTAAAAAATTTCCTCCTCAAGAATGGAAGTGGAACACTTTGGTAATTAGCAATTTTTCTGCACATTGAATGATTGTTCCTGAGAACAAAACAAATTCAGGATGAGATTTTACAGCCTTTGTTTGGGCAATATTCAAATCAATGTCACCCAATTGGTTTTTGTTTGGCTGGCTTTCTATTTAAGTAGAGCCAGTGTGCATCTGTATATTCACTCACAGCGCATGAAGTCCTGAACCAGGAGTTACTATAAGAACAGGATGTTGAAGCTATTTATTGCTAGACTAGTGCCTGTTGACTGTTTGTGCATAAGGAGTCAATAAGGACAGAAATATAATTTTTGAGTGTCATATTAATCAATGCCAACATTAACAAAGAATCTATAAAATCAGATACATCTTAATTTTAAAGTGGATACTTGGATTACCCTACCACAAAAATAAATATCTTCTAAATCTGTTGTTGCGGCTTTCACAGTAACATACATGAGTCTATGTTTTCCCATGACTGAATCACTATAGAGGTCACAAAAGCAAAGAAACTCCAAAGTCTCTCATTTTCTTCTAACAATGTGGTTTTAGCGATATTAATATATTTCTGACCCCCAAAATAACTAGTCAGAGACAATTTTAAAGCATAGCTTGCTTCAGTGAAACTTGACATTGATATTTGTGGTAAATTAACTTAGTTTAAAGTGCCATAAAGATGCATGTGAAGGTTGCTGAAGTCTACGTTCCCAGTTAATCTTCAGCATTGTTGGCTTCCTAGCTGAGCCATCTCTCAGCAGAATCACCTGTTTATTTGCTGACATCCAAATCTGGCTGGAGAAACTGGGGGGAAATGTAGTCGTGTTCTAGTGGTAAGAAAAGCAAATTTGGATACAACCCTGCAGCCCAGACCTTGCTATTAGTACTACTGACTGCAATGCCATTTTTGATGAACACCCAAAGACAGAAGCATCAAAAAGAACCCCCAAAAAATGAACAATTTATATTCATCTATTACTTAAGCCCTAGTTTTCCCAGATTTGTGAATGAGCTTTATATAAATATACCAAAGGAATCCTGCAAATCATTCATGTAAGTAGCTTCGTTTGCTTCATAGAACCTTTCATGAGTTAAAGAAGTGATCTACACCAGTTTTTGACTGGATGCCAGAATCCCAAACAATAAGTTTTCTTTTGCATTGGATTTATTTCAGTATGGCTCGTAAATACGAACACAATTCTTACTTCATGCAAGTATTCCAAAGCACTTTTTATAAACTAATTCAATATTTGCTGCAGTAAATATTTTGATATCTTCCAAATGCTCGTCTACTATTCAACACATAGCAAAGCCCATGTTTTTGTTCCTACAGGCTGACACAAAACATTCCAAATAGATCAAACACACATGAAAAAAACCAACAGTGTCTGTTAGAGTAAGTCTTCTAACAACAGAAAAATACATTGCTGAATGGCTACTTTCATAAGTTATATGGCCAATGTTAAGTATTGTCATAAGTATACCAGTGTAACTCTCATGATTAACTGCTTGGGGTTTTGCAGTTTGGTTCACTGTGAGGTTTTTTTCTTTGAGAAAAATCTGTATTGCCTGCTTTTACCGAAACCAATAGCGTTTTACTCAGTTTTGCTATATATGTTGCCCAGCATAAAGGAACAATGGCAGTAAACACAGTGACACAGTCAGGACCAAAACTTTAGCCATTTGCAGCCAAACCATTGTTCATGAATCAACTCCTGAACTCCTGCTGTTTCAAATCCAGGATGCTAATTTAAAACAAGATTAATTTGTGGTTCTCACTCATAAGTTGAGTGCAGTAGTTCTCCAACCAGTAAAATAGCCATGTGGCCATCTTCTTTGCTGAGGCAGCAATGTCCTAAAGCATCAAAGTGGCCAGCCAGTGGTCACCCATTCAGCAAATCCAACTTCATTTGCTGTGTAGTTTCTTCTGGAAGAAGCATTAGTTCGACTGCAGTGTTTGCTCAGCCACTAGTGTAAACTAAAAGGGCTTTTACGAGGAACATTTGACAGTGTTAGTATAGCAGAAAATCTTTCTTTTTTCTTCTTCTTCTTATTTTTTTTTCTTATCCTAAACAAACAAGGTTAAAGCTGTTATAAGGGCTTTTTCATGCCTTTCTTACCAAATGGCAGTGCAGAGTGCACACCAAAGTATCAGGCAGAACATGAAGATCATGTAGACACAAGAAAAACTTAGATCATTCCTGCTCTGAGACTTCAGAAACTGAAGATTAGGTGCTGCCCCACAGTTCTCCTCCTAAAGTGCTGCTGTCAAAACACATGCTTCTCCACACTGCACCCTCAGTTCACTACCTAGCTGAGTTCCTGCTCTGTTTTTCTTGGATTGCACTAACACGGTTGTGCAATAACAGTCTATAAACTCTATTTAATTAACATTCATCTTGCTGTTCGCTAGTGCAATAAAAATTTATTTACTACAATCTAATATATTGTTTATATATAATCTCCTTATTTGTATAGCTACAGTCTGTGTGTTGTAAGAAAAATTCACCCATCTTCTACGTTTGCTACCAGGCTTCAACTAGAAAGGGAAAACCAACTTCAAGATAGGTGTCTTTCGTGCACAAGTATGCGTTCCAGTACATTTAATGCTTTAATTATTCTGAATGTCTGAATTAATAATTTTGCTAATTGTCTTGCACTGTGTAATTTAAATACAATCTTTTTTCTTTTTCTTTTTTTTACATTTTGTTATATAATATTGATTGAAAATAATAGCATAATAAGCCAGTGAAATTATAACTTACAGATGAAGAAGAAAGAAGTACAGAACAGTTAAATGTTTCCAAGGTGAGACTGTTCTGGCTTTTTAACCAAAATAAGTATTGGATAAATTAAAATGTCCTTTTAGAACAGAAGTCAAATTTCAGTATATTCTCATCTTCTTGGAATATTCAATATTAACTAGATTAAAACCTAATATTTACTTCCCCCTCCCCTCCTAGTCCCAAGAAACCTTGTTTTCAGAATATGCTGTTTATGCTGGTTACAGAAACTTCCTGACAAATAAATAATGTAGATCTAAGCATCCTCATAGGTGTTTCTTAGGGAAAAAGTTACCTAGTCTTTCTCAGAGGTGCAACTCAAAAAAGAAATACGATGGCCATTGAGTTGAGTGCCCTTGAGATCACTTAGCACCCCAGCAGGGCTTTTCAGGTTTGCTCTTTACTACTGCAGAACCTCAGTTCAGATCACATCTTATGAGAGTAATCCTATTTGTAGATCAAACCTTACATTTTAGAAGTAGTCCTAAATTTCAGAGATACTACACAACATCTCTTAGAGGAAATCCAATCTGATTGTCAAACCAACCAAAAATCCCCAAATCCAACTAGAAAAATATGAAAGAAGGTGTTGAAAATGTAAGTGGTAAACAAAGCTGATATTACACAAAAATGTGCTCTTGTGGTCTTGGGGTAATGAAGCAGATATCAGATTATAAACCAAAGTACCTCTATAAACAGGAACCAAACCTCTTTCACCACAGTTACTGTACGTTCGGTTGCTTTATGCACATACTCATTTTTCATGATGAGCAACATAAATATTAAAAAGGTAGAATGCTTGTAAACATAACATGCAAATACAAAGCATAGAAATACTATAAATGCAGAATATTTTAAAAATAATTAATTTTTAAAAAAATCTTTAAAAAAAATTTTTTATGTCCAGGAGGTACAATGATGTATTGCAATCCATCAGTGCGAAGGAAGGTACAGCATTCACTAACATTTGCTGTTAGTGAATCTTTCTTACTAAACTTATGCTTCAGTAAAGAAAATGCTTATGAGTAAACTTAGGTAACAGGTACAATATTATGAAAAGGTAGTTTGATTGTCTTTCCAGAGCTCAAACAGTTAGAAGTAGCATTGTGTTACATTCAAAGTTAATGGTCAGATTGAGAGTCATATGCAAGAGGTGTACAGGATCAGTTTATTATAAAAACAAACGAACCCCCCCCAACCAAAACTAAATATTTCAAGGTTTAGTATTGTTTGCTGCCTAATCACTGTCATCACCCAAATCAGTGGAATCAAACATCTTTAGAATAAATTGATGCAATTACTTGATAATTCTGTAACTTCTGTAGAATATAAAATCTTTCTCAAACAGTTTTAGTCTTTACTTAGCCATCCAGACTAGCAGTAGGAAAATCATGTTGTTAACATGGACAAGTTGTGGCCTTTACCAGGTTGTTTCATTTCACTAATATCAGAGCAGTACTGTTAAGTCCTCAGAAAGTGTGAAGCCCTGAGGCTGTGCTGCCACAGAAGTACTATCAGCGCTCTTCACTGCTTGTCAGGTCTTTCTTACAGGGATCCCATGATCTTTGAAACTTTCCCTATCTTTATCAGTAAGAAATTATAAATCTCCTTGTGATCTGTGATTAAGAAGCACCAGCCTTGTCAAGAGGCGTTTTCATAATCTCTGTATCAATTTACATTGCTCTCCGTAAAAATACCCCAAGATGCTGTTAATACTGCGGATAATTACATCTGCAGATAGATTGCATCTTCGTATTTCTAGCAAGAAGCATACGAGTTGTTAAATATTTGTCAGCAATGGCTTTGCTGAGAGAAAATTGCTCCAAATTGGAAATCCAAATTATTTCATCACCTTCTCCCATGATTCAAAATGATTTTGAAATACCACTGCTGATCCACAAAGACTTACAGAGCCAAGGGTAAATGAAAGCCTGCTGTGGAACAACTGGCCTGTGACAACATGGTTTAGCAAGGTGTGTAAAGATGTCTTGCAGTACATCCGCAGGCAGCCAGAAGTCTGTATGGCAAGTGACCAAAGTGAAACAGTGCGGATAACACGAAAGCAGCGGGGTTCAGCACTGGCTGTGAACTCAGCTTGAGCAAGCTGGTAGTACTCAGGTGGCTGGCACGTAGTGCGCTCCATCCTGCTGCAAACATACTTTCTGTGCAGGCCAGCTATCGTAAAATGAGCTCTGATTCATAGCTGCAGCCTTTGTGATCCTTGGCTATGGTGGGATACATGCTGAAACTCATAGGTAAGCTAAGTGCAGGGCTCCCAAAGCACCTCTAATGTTTCTGGTGTTTATTTTCCTTATTGTTTTAGAGGGAAGATGGTTTCACTGAGGTTTGCTCCATGTGGTTATGACTACATACATGGAAACTATGAAGCCAAAATGCTCCAAGATAAACACAGCAGGATTTCATGAATGGGAAGTGGTGCTTGGCTATTCTCTGGATACTGTGAGCAATTCTCACATGCAACTTCTGTTAGCACTAATCCCCATGCGTTTAGAGCAGAGACAGATTAGAATTCTGTGGTGGTGCTTTCCAGAATGCACTATAACCAAGAGAAACAATACAGACTTCTCATATTTCTGTAGCTTAAAAAGGTGTGCAGTAAAATTGATTCATGAAAAACCCAGGTAACTGCAGCCCCTTGAGGCCCCCCAGGAAATAATGTACAGTGCCCAAAAGGTAAGTATCACATATACAACAAAGCGAGGGCATCAGGACTGACTGGACCAATGATAAAGTTCCTGGAACATCAAGTGATTAACCTTATTTTGGAAGGATTTAAAAATGTTGGCTTATATGACTAATTCCCTTTCACTCTGGTAAGTATGTATATGCCAAGAGACCTTTGCTTCTGCAGATCCTCAGTTGCTTTTCATGAAGTTTAAAAGAAAAACATGCTAGAGCTGTACTTCCCACTTAGAAAAAGGTCAAAATGTCAAAAAGCTACACTCTGCTGAGAGGTACCACGGAAAAAGTTTTAGCTGTAAGGTGAGCAAAATCAAAACCCAAGGTTCATTGACATAGATTAAGTATGATTATTTCAGAGCTTGAAATTTATCTGATAGCTGGTTATATGTACCTACCATGTTGGCATGTTGAGTAGCAACCAATCAAATATCTGTCATTTTGCAACACTGATCCAATAGCTACTGAAGCCATTATAGAGAGTGAAAATATAGTTTGTTGCCTAATAAATCTAATCAATTTTTTGAGGATAAAATTCCAGCCTGCTCTCTGGTGGAACCTACCTTTTCATCAAAGCAGTAGTTGCTTTATTGCTCCATGCCATTCCATGTTATTCTGTATTATTCCGTGTTGTTCCATGCCCTTGTACTCTGGTATTTATTCTGATTTTAAATTGTGCTATCAATGCACTTCTACCTGGGGATTTTATTACTAGAGCCTTACAGAACTTGCATCCTGGTCATTTTAAGCATATGGGGTTGTAGCAGTCATGGAAGCCTCTCAGATTAAAAATGATGCTGTGAACACACTTCTAACAGCTCTAGTCTCATGTGCAAGAATGCCGCTGGTAAAAACGCTATGTATGATAACATTTCCAAAAGTAACATTTCACCAGTGTTACTTGCGAGCAGTCAGACTCTCCTGAGGCTCCTGTAGACATCACACCCATGTTAACGGTGTGACAGACAGACAATCACATCATACTGCACCAGCGGTAGGCATCAGTTTTTGAAAAGGCGGTATTTTAGTTCAGCTCCATAAATGTAAATTAAGTTTATTAAAGGATATTTTATCAAGCAGGCTAGTATGAAAGTAGTAATAACTAAAAAAGAAACCCTTTCCGTAACATCAGCTGTTCTTGAATGACACCGCATTTACGAGTAGGCCAGCCAAAGAATATCCATTTGGGATAACTTATTTGTTATTTTGGTTCATAAACTCCTATAGAAGAGCTCTGAATTGAGGCAGAGACCATGCAAGCTCTAGCTACTGTAATAATAATTTAAAACAATCAAGTACTTTTGATGAAACTCATTTTATACGGATGAACTATTCTGCAGTTATCATAAATCTTTAAGAGAAAAGGAAAACATTAACAATATAAGCATCCACTCTTATTTATAAACAGTCACCTCCTTTACAGGCCATAGGGAATGTTTCAAGCTACTATAGAATTCTTGCTTTAAATCTGTTAGCATGATAATTGTCTTTAAAATTATGAGTCATTTGGATTTCAGCTAAGACAGCTCAGCTTGCAGAGCTGCCTGGTGGAGTAATGAGATAGGATACAGACACAAGCCACCCTTTGCCCCTGAGATTTTATCAGGAATAATTTTTAAGTGCTCTTGTCACATTTCATATTAGCATGAGTGCAAGAAGGGTTGCTGAAATTAGGTCAGGTTCTCTGAGCATTGCCAGATAAGTCACTCCAGAGGGGAGATCAAATTTTTCTAGTTTGATTGTTCCAGTGCTCTGGGCTTCTAGCAAGTATTAAACCTGCCATGGGATGAAGCTGGTTTATTGCAGTTCTCCAAGTTTGCTAGAACTATTGTTCTTCAGAGAATTTATACCGCTGACAGCTCTCAGATAGCCCTGTTTGCACAGTAGCCTGAAAAACAGGTTAGAATTTCAAGAGTACATCTCTTTACTGTATGGATGCAATAAAGTCATATTTTAATACTAAAGAATCAAAGTTTGGCTCATAATCTACAAACCTGAGTGACGCACTTATCTACTTCTCATCCTGACACAACTCCTCTGTACAATCACAGCTGGTGGAAATCTGAAACCTGGGGAAGTAACAATGCAGTGCATTACCTAGCCCTGAGCTTGGCATTTGAGGCAAATCCAGCTCTCCCACTCATATTCTCTTACCCTACAGGCTGATGAAAAAAGCAGGAAATGCCTTAGCTACATTTACTGCCTTCTTTTCAGTAGTAACTTCATGTGAGTGCAACTTAGCTACTTTGATTGTGATCCTCTTTAATAAATAAATAAACAAATATAAATCTCACTTCAAGATTTTGTACCAGCCACCGTTTAGAACACCCAAGCCCTTAGGATGACATCTATTCAGATAGATACTATTATTTCCTTGCAAAATATCCTCACTGAATAGACATGAAATATCCACCTAAGCTAAGCTTTGGGTAGAAAACAAGTTCATGGGATAATAACCTGTTTTCCACAGCATTTTCTAGATTTTCTCTTCCATTATGTTAAAAGCCTCAGACAGTGTGATCTTGCTAGGAATTCCCAAATGAGAAGCACAAATGCAGTTAGAAGAAAGGAATGCTTTAAAATGAGAAGAGCTAAATATTGCTTCAACATTTTTGAAGGTTTGAAGCCATTTTCTCGTTCGGTCTTGGCACAGTGCTTTATATAAAACAACAAATGTAAATATTTATTTCAAAGCCTGGTTTTGTATATCCAAAAATTTTAAGGATGACAGCCAAACGTCTTGTCAATTCACTGGGAGAGCCCAAACAGAAACAACCCTTCTCTGTTGTGATATCCACTGCATAATAATGGAATAAACTCTCCTGCCAGAAAATAGCTATTAATTTTCTTTTCTACTATCTTGGATCTGCCCCACACATAAATAAGTGATTAGTATGAAGTATACAGTATTCCTAAGAATGCATTTACTGCCACTTTCATTATCTCCAGATATTCTTCAGACCATAAATGTGTTCTGAGGGCAAACATGCAATATACAGGTAGGGGTCATGACTGAAAATGTTGGTATTTTAGTATGATTTATGATATGAACTGTTATTTGCTATGATTTTATGAGCAGTATGTAGCTGACTCAGAAAGAATTGCAGCATTTAGAAAATAGAAATTAGTTTCTCTAGAAAGGCCATATAATCAGCTTCTGGTTTATAGTGCTTATGCCTAAAAGAAGTCAAGAAACAATATCTAAAAAAATCCATGGTGAAATAAGACTGGATTACAAACCAAAGAGCTTATAATGCTAAATCTTCTAACCTGTGTCATTAAAAGGATAGGAATTATGTTTATTAATAAAATGATAATAATATGAAAATAAATAAGAAATTATCAAGGGAATCTTTAAAGATTTCATGTTAAATAAATCCCTTATTTTGAATTAAATATTATTGAAGCATAACATTCCTTGGGTGAATTGGTATTGTTTGCAATTCTATAGCTGTTTAAAGCACAAAAAGAAATTATCTTTCCTTTTACCACATTAAAATACAATTTTTAAGGTGAATAAAAGAGCTGTTCCTGGAGCAACTGAATGTAGAACATTTTCAAAAAAGAGTGAACAAGAGCAAGTATTGATGCAATAAACTCACTGAATATCCCCCACTTTACCTTGTAGCACCTTTGTGAACAGCTAACTAGTTGTAGCCACCGGCTGGGAAAAACAACACTTTGAGAAAGCATGTGATCTTGAAGCAGCACAACAGCGTATGTTTGCAAACTTCCAAAGGACTTGTTTCACTGTTCCATAAATAATTCAAATTTGGTTTTCTACAGAGAAAATATTGATCAAGTAACTACATTTACAACTATAAATGATGATAATTTTTTGATAGCAAGAAATGAGCAATTCCTTTTTTTTTGGTGGAAGGATATATATCAACTGACTGCTACACTTAGAGGCAACATCTTCTCTGTATCTTTTAAAGTTATGTTGCCATTTCATTACTCTCATCATTTTCTAGACCAAAGTGAAACATCTTTTTCTTTTTGTGCCTTTATAAATATGAGGCTAACTAGAGACATACAGCTGAGCTGAGAAGATGTGAGACAGCACTTCATAAAGCAAAAGCAAGCCAAACTTTATTTTTTTATTTGAATTTTGAGAATTGGATGTTGTCATGTTTGAATAGCATTGTAGAATCTTCATGTGCCTTTAAATAAACTTTCCTGAGTATGAAATTTCCAGTTCTCTGTTGAAACTCAAGTCTAGATAGAGGAGCATTACCTCAGTGACTGCCTTCACAGAGAACAGGAAGCCAAACTCAGCTGTTACAATATGAGCTGAAGAAGCCAGTGGGTCAAAACCTGATGATATTTTTCTCTCTCAGCTTGCAGAGGTGAGAGAGTCATCATGTGTCCAGGAGGGAAAGAAGCTGTTGCTTGTGGGACAGCCATTTTCTGATGTACAGTCTGTCTCATCTAACACCTTCTGGTCTTTCCATGTCCCATATTTTACCTAATTACTCTTTATTCCCTGTTCTGATGAAATACTGAATAATGCAAAAATTCTGCTTTCATTCTGCCACAGATGTCTGGTCTTCTGAAGGAATCGCAGTTCTGCATATTATCCATGTGTATTATACCAATTCTCTCAGATGGATACAGATTTTTCTTCTTATATTTGGACACCAGAGGAGCCCTGAAGTCTGTCAGCTGGTATTTCTGTTAAGATGACCCCTTGGAGTCCCTGTGAGGGTGCAAAACTGTTTTGTGCCAATGAATTTCAACGACTTCAAGGAGAAGTCAGGCCCAAAACCGCCATAGAAATTAAGCAGGGGCTTTGAAAAATGTTCTTATCAAAGGGTCTGTTATTTATAAAATTTGTCTTAAATTAAATTATTCATTTTAAATGCATTGCAATCACCTTTGAGATACATCCGGTTCATCACTGTAGTTCACTCCTGTTTATCTAATTTCTTCCTGGTTTCTCTCAAGGCAATCTCTGAAATGTAAGGCTCTATTACTTTAACTGAGGATGTATTCACTCAGATAAAGAGACATCTTAGTAATCTGGCATTTTAAAGCTTATGTTCCAGAGTTATGAAAAACTTTGAAAAGACAAGAATTGCTATCCATATAGAAAATTTTATCTGATGGGCACATTTTGGTTAACAAAAATGTGGAAAGCTCATGCTACAGTCAAAACTGTGGAGTACAGGAACAGAGTAAGTTTATTGATAGCAATTAAACTGTTCACATATGAAAAGAAGTTGTTATTCTTTGAATTTCAGATTTCCAAGCAAGCTCATTAACGAAATTGTATTTGTATACTTCACATATTCATATAGCCTTGACAGAAATGGAGATGGCTGGAGATGATAGGTAGTAAGTAGCGTTTGCAATTGTTATACTTATTTTTTCAAAAATGCTTACTTATTTTAACTTCTAGACATAAAATCTGTAGCTTTAATACTCTTTGTACTGTATAAACTGCACTAATTTTCAGGGATGTGGACTGGCTGGGGCTGCTAGATAGGATGAAATAACTATGCAATATCTGTCTCATCTCTTAATTCTCCTCCCTTCTCTAGGGTCTGTAGCAGTAGTTTAAAGTGGATATTGTACACTCTGGGGGCTTTATAGGGCTGGATGGAAAAGAAAAATGAGGCTAAAGTTGCTATATTTCATATGTTTCAGACATATGAAATGTCTGAAAGCTTTCAGAAGCTTGTAATGTTTGCTTTCCCTCTGTAAGTCCTTCTAGACTATGAAGATGTCTGGCGCAGAAGTTAAGCAGAAGTTAATCACCCAGTTTAAAAGTTGCAATCCTGGACCATCCACTTATTTGATACATAACTTTTAGAGGTACATAAGCACATTGAGTAACTCCCATTTGATTTGTAAGCTCCCTAAAATTCAATTTCTGTCATAGTCTGAGCAAATCAGAATGTATCTCAAGGATTCAGGATCTAGAAATAAGCATTTTCTTGGGCCCAGTGAAGACATTCTTTAAAATTGCTCAATGTAGTCTGAACTGGACTTTGAAAAAAAGTATTGTCACTGTTTCTCCAGAGACGGTTGGGAGAGAAGCACAGATCCTTATACTTACATAAGATATCTAATGCATAGAGCACTTTACTAGGGGTACTGGCTTGTTGCTTTCATCAGGAGAATGTTGAAATTCCTGTCTCCTATTCCCCAGAGGACTATGCTTACATCACACTTACTGGTCATTCTGAGGAAAGACACTCCTCTGTTCCCATTAGCTCTCTATGAGAATTAACTTAAGGTAGTATGTCAGAGAGGAAGTGAAAAAGGAATATAATTTGCAGGTCGTACAAAACTGGAGGAGTAGCTGATACACCAAGGGGTTGTGCGGCCAATAAGAGGGACCTCAACAGACTGGAGAAATAGGCAAACAGGAATGTCTTGAAGGTCAGCAAATAGACATGCCAAGTCCTACCTCTGGGGAGGAATAACCTCATGCACTGGTACAGGCTGGGACCAGCTAGAAAGCAGCTTTGTAGAAAATGCTCTGGGGATATAAGCCAGCAATGTGTCTTTACAACACCTAAGGTCAAAAGACTCCTGGGCTTAAATTAGGCAGAGCATTGCCAGCAGGATGAGGGAGGTGACTCCTCCTCTCTACTCAGTCCTGGTGAGCCATGTCTGGAATGCTAGGTCCAGTGCTGGGCTTCCCAGGAGAAGAGGCACAAAGACATACAAGGTCAGCAAAGATCCACAGAGATGGTACGGGGCTTGAAGCATTTGCTGCATCAGGAGAAGCTGAGAGAGCTGGGACTCTTCAGCCTGGAGAAGAGAAGGCTTAGAGGCATCATATCCATGAGCATGGATACCTGAAGTAAAACAGTAAAGAAGATAGAGCGGGACTCTTTTCAATGGTATCTAGTGGTAGGACAAAAGGTGATGTGAGCAAACTGAAATACAAGAAATTCTACTTAAACATAAAAGAAAAAAAGATTTTTACTGTGAGGGCGACTGGGCACTGGCACAGGTTGCCCAGAGGGGTTGTGAAGTCTCCATGCTCGTAGATTCAGAAAACCTAGCTGGACATGGCTGTGGGTAACCTTCTCTAGCTAAGCCTGCTAAAGACATTTTGCTACCTTTTACGTTAGCCATCTCTAGAAATGGCTGGTTTCTGTACAGGAGATTTTTGGCTTTTCACTAACAATTTTATTCTGTTCTACTGCCCTCATGCTGTCCTGGGTTCAGCAGTAGCAGTTAGTTTTTCTCCTTCTTAGTAGCTGTTGCAGCACTGTGTTTTTGACTTTCAGCCTCGGAACAGAGCTGATAACACCGATGTTTAGACTGACCAAGGACTTTGTGAGTCTCATGCTCTGCCAGGGAGGAGGAGGGGCCGGGAGGAAGCAGGGACAGGACGCCTGACCCAAACTAGCCAAAGAGGTATTCCATACCACAGCACGTCATGCCCGGGGATGTAACTGGGAGCTACCCGGAAGGGCACGTCCTCTTTTCGGTCGGGCTCTTTTCCGGCGAGCGGTATCATATTTTCTTCCCTTGTTATTTCCTTTATCATTATTATTATTGGTGGCAGCAGTAGTGATTTGTGTTATACCTGAGTTACTGGACTGTTCTTATCTCAACCCGTGGGAGTTACATTCTTTCGATTCTCCTCCCCATCCCTCTGGGGAGTGGGGGGGGGGAAGTAGACTGCGTGGTTCTGATTTACGGCCTGGGCTTAAACCACGACAGTTCTTTTTGGTGCCCAACGTGGGGCACGAACCCACGACCCTGAGATTAAGAGTCTCATGCTCTACCGACTGAGCTAGCCGGGCGTGTGTCTAATCGTATTTGTGATAAGCATTCAGTGTTTTAGATTAATAGTCACTCGTCACAATGCTGATTTATTGGCTCTCAAAGTTGTTGTTTTTGATCTCACAGTCTCAATATGCCGTAGGTTACTTAGAGCCGGTATTTGCTGTGTTGGTGTTTTTCAAGTGTGGGGCTTGGGCTAAGGTTGTTGTCTCGTTGTATTTTGTGGCAATGACTTGTAATACAATAGAAGGATTGATCATGAAACTGATCTGGCTTGTGTTCCCAGTGTGGTCACCACCTTTATACTTTGGGAGGTATATAATACAAATGCTTAGCAACTATACATCTTTTTTCTCCTTCCTGGGTGGTCAACCTATGAAGGAGACATTCTTTTACCCTCCCAGAGTCCCTCCCAGACCGTTTGCAGCATCGTTTGAGAGTTTTGAAATTTTTGAGTGGCCTTTTAATATTGTTGAGACCTGTTTGCTGATTGTGATGGGGGTCACCATGTTGGCACGCATACAGAGTGTGTTTTGTCCACAACCATTACGTCTGATCTCAAGAGTTAAGCAGAGTCGGGTTTGGGTCTTGTCTGGGGTTAGACGACAAAATAGGGGGACCGAGAGATTTTCCCCGAGGCTGGACAGCCATGAGTGGCAGGGTGTGTGGGATAGTATGGGCAAGTATCTAGGTCAGTGGGCCCCTCCAGTGTTTTGGAATTTCACCACCGAACAACTGCAAAATCCAGAAGAATCAGTAAAACACTTAAATGAGGTGTGCTGTCATCCTGGTCATACCAGAGGATCTGCCAACAGGGCTGGCCCAGCCCCGTCAGAACTTTTACATATTGTAGAGGGGGACAAAGTTCCTGTGGTGCACATGAAGAATTTGCTGGGGAAGACAGTCTGGGTTATTCCTGCTTCAGGTAAAGGCAAACCCACTCGTGGGATTGCTTTTGCTCAGGGACCTGGATATACTTGGTGGGTAATGCAGGAAGATGGGGAAGTCCGATGCGTACCTCAAGGGGATTTGATTTTCGGGGAAAACAGACAATGAACTCAATTGTACGCTGTTGCCTGCTATAGCCATCAACTAGAAGTCTGCAGGGCACCAGCGACTGGCCCTGACTTCCCTCCGACCATCATCCCAACAGAGAATGAACTTTGATAGAACCGGATGAGTTCTACAGTAAAGGAATGATCAGCATCAGCAGACAACGATCCAACACTGCACACAGCTTCTCCTGCTCTGAAAGACTGTTACAAGAGATGGAGCCCAACATCATGAACCGAACGGACTCAGTAGCTTTATAGGAATTGGTCTGTGCACTAAGATAACAGTGCACTGAAATGAAAGTGAGGGTATATGGAAAATGTGGGATCTGAGCATGACGTGAATGGTATGGAACAAGGGGTGGATACTGTCCTGGGTTCAGCAGTAGCAGTCAGTTTTTCTCCTTCTTAGTAGCTGTTGCAGCACTGTGTTTTTGACTTTCAGCCTCGGAACAGAGCTGATAACACCGATGTTTAGACTGACCAAGGACTTTGTGAGTCTCATGCTCTGCCAGGGAGGAGGAGAAGCCGGGAGGAAGCAGAGACAGGACGCCTGACCCAAACTAGCCAAAGAGGTATTCCATACCACAGCACGTCATGCCCGGGGATGTAACTGGGAGCTACCCGGAAGGGCACGTCCTCTTTTCGGTCGGGCTCTTTTCCGGCGAGCGGTATCATATTTTCTTCCCTTGTTATTTCCTTTATCATTATTATTATTGGTGGCAGCAGTAGTGATTTGTGTTATACCTGAGTTACTGGACTGTTCTTATCTCAACCTGTGGGAGTTACATTCTTTCGATTCTCCTCCCCATCCCTCTGGGGAGTGTGGGGGGGGAAGTAGACTGCGTGTTTCTGATTTACGGCCTGGGCTTAAACCACGACACATGCTCTCTTCTGAAGTCTAGTGCAGAGATAAAACCATGCACCTAAGGAAGAAGCTTTTGTTGTATCTAACTACTGATAGACAAATTGACAAATTTACCAAGCCCTAGGGGTTACTTGAAGTACCCACAGATGGCTTTTTAAACTTTAGGGAAAACCCTGTGATCTGATTTTTCCACTGAAAGCTTGTGGAAGTCTTTCCATTTTCTTACCAGTCTGCAAGCTCAGCCGATGGGGTAATGCGATGGCCAAGGCATGGAAAAATCTCATTTGGGAAGGGATTCTCTTCTTCATTAGATCTTCCCCGAGAGAGCTGGTTGAATTATTTTCTGATTTAAATAGGTAATGTGAAACGCTGTATAATTAGAGTGAAAATAGCAGTTGTAGCCAACAGGCAGAGTTGAAAAGAAGCAAGGTACTGCCAAAACTGTTACATTGTCATCGCTGATTATTATCTGTCAGTCACAGAGGTATCAAACACTGCTTCTTCCCTGTCACTGCATGGGGGTTTGCGCTGTCCTACTTGTCTTCTTAGAGCTAAAAATTGCACTGTATTCACACTGTAAGGTGCAGAACCATATCATTTAGAAGTTTGCTTTCAACTCTTTTTTCTCTTTCCTCCCTTGAAGCAGATTCATTATGGTAGAAGTACTTGCAGCAGCCTATCTGTCACCAGAAAACAGTAATGTAAGGCAGCCAGAGCTGTAGCGGTAGACTTACTGAAAAGGTATTGCGGGATCAGGTTAAACTTAACAAACTGAATTTGCTTCCATTTTGTTAAGAATCAGTTCCACAATGAATTAGCTAACAAAATGTCATTGCGGTGACTGAAGGATGTAAACCAGATATAGGTTTGTTGAGTATGTCTGTAGAAGAGATGTTTATATCTCACATTTTAAATAGACATAGGGGATAAATGAACACGCAGTATGTTTTTCATCAAACATACTGCCTAGGAACTTTCAGTACTTGAGAAACAGTACTGGTTGCCAGCTGTATTTCAGATGATTTCTTATCATGTAATCTCAGCAACAGAGGCACTGTGCAGACTTGGGGTTTTGTTTCAAAGAATGCAAAAGCCTATGTTTTCTTTTGTTTCAAATAGTATAAAGCAGAAATCACTGCTTTTGGTAAACTTTCAGTGATACAGAACTAACCTGAGAATTCAGAAAGTTTATGCATTTACTTGCTATGAAGTAAGTCTCACTGATTATAAGAGCATTAGAGAGCAAAGTCTGGCATCTGCCACTATTTTGTAACCATGAATATAGTGAACATGAATGTCTCTTCTGCCAAGACTGTTTCTTACCACGTGAACCACCAACTGCGCTGGGAAACAACACTGACAATTCTTTGTCAAAAATGGCCATTTCTGACATAAGTAGGACAAGAGTGCAGAAAAGAGGAGTGGAAAGGTCCTTTTCGCTATTCAAATAGCCACTCTGAACATACAAAATGTAATTCTTGAGAAAGCTAGGGACCTGAAGGTTTGTTCTTTGTCCTGAATCTGAGACACCTTTTGTGTTGTGAATTCTGGAGGAAGAGGGAAAGGTATGAAATATCTCATTTGACATAGATACAAGAGACTCAAAAGCAACTCTTGTTAATGCTGTGGTTTACATTCAGAGCAGTAGTGTAAACTGCAGGAACATATTGCAGATTCATTAGTATCTACTTCAAGTCATCAGGAATTTTCAGTTTATATTGCCTATATCAAATTGCTCTCCATTATTAGAAACTGTTTTTCTATGTCTTTGTCTGTAACACTAGTAGGCTAAAAGTGAAAGTGGTTAGCCATATTTTACCAAGAATTTGCAGATTAGGCACATGCCTGGTGTCAGCTAATGTGTCTCAGCTAGGAAGCAATAACTTCAAAAAAGAGTGATTGAAGAAGTGCAGGAGATCCGATCGCTTGCAGCCTGGTTCAAACTGAGTACCAGTGAATACCAGTGTTGGTATTTACACTATACCACTTAAATATATTGGGTTGGGTTTTTTTTTTTGTTTCTTTGGGTTTGTTGTTGTTTTTTCCCCTCTAAAGTTAGAGTATGCTTTCTGATACCAACAAAAAGTGGGTAGGAACTGTTCTTGCTTCCTTAGAATTCACACCATCCTTTCTGAGGTCCCTCTTGACCCTAATCCAACAGACACCATATTTATAAAACATCTGGAAAAAAATCTTCAGAAAAATTAGTTTTTCTCCACCAATACTGAAACTCAACACATAGCAGAAATTGTACTGGGGGAGAAATGAAATGCAAGGAAGGGAATGAAACAAAAAGTCTCACTTCACTGAAGAAGTACATAATAATTACTTCTAAGAAACAGCTCCGTCCAAGGTCAGAAATGGAGGGTTAATTGAGTGCAATCCAACCTAAGAATTTTGATGGCGTATTACAGTATTACGTACTAGAAAAGAATTTACGACAAATACTCATGTGCTTTCTTAGTCCTAATAATGCCAGAAATTCCAGATAGTCGGCTACTCTCTTGTCTAGACAAATGTCATATTCTTGCTAATTGCAAGTACAAAAAAGCCAAATTAAAATGTAGGGTTTATGGTAGTAGGAAATAGTAGAAAATGGACTGTGCTCTCACAAGCTTTTTTCCTTCTCATTACTTGAGATAGAATTGAAATCCTGTGCCTGAAATTATACTGATTTTATCAGCTATGAATATGTATTTTCCAAAATATACGGCTATGAACATATGGATCATATTTTCAATGCATGTCTCAAGTTTAAGAGTTATTAAAAGTCATCTGTTTCGTAATATTTAAACTATTTCCAATGTTAAATCTTGACTTCTCAGACGCGATATTTTCCAGGAACATTTGCAGAGAACTGTGTGGGTTTTGTGTTTACCAATGAGAACAAACTACAATGAGGAGGGGGTAATAGTTTTTACATATTTGTTGTTTGTTTTGGCATTTGCACAGTCATCCACTAGAACTTTCTCCTGGAGACTTCCTTGTTCTGGCTTTCCTGTTAGGCATCCGTTTTGCCCTATTTGTCTCAAAGTGAGGGGGGAGATGCTTTGCCTTTGTGCAGGATGATGAATCACTATGCAATTTAGAGTGCACTGCCACTTGTATTAATTTCTTTATTAGATTACAGAAAAGGCCTTATTCTCCATTGCATCCTTTCCTCTAAAGCCTTGTGCAAAGTACACAAAAGAGTTGTCATCACTGAAGTCCTGGAGTATGACAGAATGATTCTATACTCATGGGACACCTCCTGTCCCAGTAACTGCGAAAAGAATTGTATTCATAGGTATAGCTCATTTGTGGATATTATGTTTTCTGAATGCTCCTATGCTGTCCTGGGCATACTAAACCACCAGATGTATATTGTCCACTTACACTCTTCTAAACTTGCTGGTAATTACAGCTACTTGCTACTGACCTACTGTACCATGTATATAGCTGACTTTTGCTTGTATGCTTAAGAACTGCAATACCCACCTACTTCTGGATTTGCATGGCAGACATAAAGTAGGCACACTTTTGCTCTGAAGCTCATAATAAACCCTCACATAGGAATATGAAGATGGCCTTTGAAATCCTGAAATTAGAACACACTACCAATACACTGATAAAACCACCCAAGGCCACCAAGACACTTTGGCATGGAATATGAAAGAAAGACTTACTTGTGCTTGTGTTCAGTACTCATAGAAGAGCCTTCCAAGAAGATTCAAATTGCTGGTACCACAGTGTAAAGAATAGTTTCTCCTTTTGTGTTGTTCTTGGTGAAATTTCCAGAGCTCTGTTGCCCTTTCCGAACATCAGAAGTCACAAACAGTTGCAACACGTTGCTCCAAGAGCATCAGTATGGGTGTTGAGGGAGAACAGGTAAGAGCCCATACCATATGGATTATGATAATTGCATAGTGCAGACAAGCAGGTGACAGGACAAACACTAGAAAGTCATTGCTGGAAAAGCTAAAAAGAGTTTTGTATGAGGTGGTGTGCTGACGGATGCTGTATCTGGTATGCCATGACAGGGACACCTGGGATGCAGCTGTCAGGCCTGACGTATGGCTGCTGCTTGTCCACCATGTAACCTGGCTAGGACAGCCTGGGCAGCTACCCAGCGGACCAGTGCAGGCATTGTCCTTGTGCCTTCCCTTCAGTATGAGAGTCTGTGGAGAGACAGCAGAATTTGGCATGGTCTTAAATTAAGACAGGAATGTGTCATAATAACTGACTAGTCTATTCCCCTAGGCATATTTTTTGTAATCTCTCCGGTATAGGTCAAGTTAGTTTCCGCTGGCCCCTGAGAAAAGGATGAGGGAGGGATCCCCAGGCAGCTGCAGTGGGCTAAAATGCTGTCGCATATAGACATGTCTATAGCATGGGTTAGTGGTTGGTCAGCACTATATTGGGCCAGTATGTAAATATTTGCTAGGCAGATTGCCAGGTAATCCTGTGTTTAGTGCTCTCTGGCAATGTCAGCTCTGAGACCCTGGTGAGGAGACACTGCCACATCGCTTTCTGTCTGAGTGCTCTGCAGCTGTAATGTGGAGGTGTACCACCCTGAGCAAGACTACAGGCATTATCCTTTATTTATGACAGTACTGTGGGAAGTTTCTCTGCAGAGAAGTGGCATTCCCTCAGGTCACCGTGACTGCTGGGGTCCTGTGGATTAGTGCACTGCAGGAGCCTGCACTCACAGGATTATCAGCCAGATCACTTTCATGACATCCTTCATGTCCAAAACCAAGACAATGTGAACCGTCTGAGAATTTGCCCTTAAGTGAGCTCCTGCAGGATGATGCAGAGACAGCTATAAAACCTTTGATCCTTCTTCTACAAGTGTTGAAGTGCTGCGCTAAAGCAAATCCCTCTGGAGTCCCCCTGCCAGCTCTGTCTCCAGTCTTCTCCGCAAGAGGAAGAGGCACCAGCCCTCTGGGACTCCTGCACCCCCTGCACCAGGATGCTGTTCTGCATCGCTGCCAAGGGGAGCTTGGCAGCAGCTTCAATGCAACCAGATGTCTACGCAGGGTCTCCCATTGAGTTGGTCCTGTTATCAGAGACATGAAAGGAAGGAGGCACTTCTTACATTCCCCTACATAACCCAGAGCAACAGCTCTGCATGTGGATTTTCTGTTCTTTTGCAGAGAAGGGAATGAAGGTGGGCCTAGTAAAATAAATTGCAGGACTTTTTGTTTTGATTAAAGCCATTGTGTAACTACTGCTTGTATTTTCTGTAGTTACATTCCTACAGCTACATTCACAATAGAAGGCAGCTTATTTTAAGCTGAGAGGAAAACTTGACACAAGGTTAAGAAAAACTAACAATATTGATAAAATACATGCTTCTTATAAAATTATCAGCCCTAATCCTTACAATGCAAGTATGCTTTCCAAATCCAATGGCAAGGTTAAAGGAAAAACATCCAAATACATATATCAAACCTAACCATGTTTTCTTATATGAAAAAGATATTTTTTTTTTGTCTCTAAAGAAATGCCACATTCATGCCAAAAGCATAAAATACAGTGACGAAAAGGGTGGCAGTATTTAAAACATGCAGATGAGCTCCAGAAACTTCTAAGGGCATTAGCATAGCTGGCTGCAAAGGAGGTACTATTTATCTTAGGAGTCACTGGGTAATGTGTAACATATACAGAAAAGAGAGGTACAAGGTCAGCTCTCATATGCTTAGGAGCCCTGGTAGTTTGGAATTGGAAGTATTTTTAATAAGGCTGTCTGCCATTTAACTTTCAGGAAAAAATACTGTAGCAAACAAATTCTTTCAACCTTTTATTTTCTTTCTCATTTTCTGTATAGGAAAGTAAAATATTTTCTATTTTTTTCATCTCAAAAGGGTCTGAAAACTAAGAACAGATGAAAGAGAAATACTAACCATCTTCTTCCAGAAAAAAAATCTCTTATCCATAGATTCATATATTTTAGGGTTTCAAAGGAACATTATGATTATCTAGTCAGAACTGCCTGACAGGCTGTAAAACCTCACCGAGTAATCTCTCCATCAAGCACGTAACATCTGCTTGAGTAATTGCATACCTCTTAGAGAGATACCTAGTCATGATTTAAGGGCTGCAAGTGATGAAGTTCTGCAGTCCTTACTCAGGATTCAACTCAGTGAAAACATTGGCATATTATGCTCCCTGTCTGTTAGGTTTGGAGGAACAGAAAGAAATACCTGGCTTTAAATAGAGTCTTGTTTGAAATCTGTATGAATAAACTCTACAGAATTTAAAACAAACAAAAAGAAAACGCATCATAGGGATACTTCTGCACCACCTTCTCTTTTTTAAGGGCACAAACCCACATTCTTCTATCCTTTTATCTTGGGATTTTCAGAAAACATTGACAAAAAAGTTAAATCCTGCAGGTGGATCTCTTCAGGTTTAAACTGACTTACATTTCTAATCCAGTTACCTATAGGAACAGTTTCCAGCCCTCTATGATGCATCGTTCCTAATATACAGTCTAGTCTTCTTTTACATTTTGTAATACTCCACCTTCAGTATCTTTTTAAAGATGCTAATTTCAAGAGAATTACATCAGAGGCACCAACTCTAAGTAGTGAGGTAAGTTCTCTTACATATGCCATAGGAATTCAAACTTCTGTATGCTAACTAGACATCAGGTGTTCAGACTTGACACTAGGGCAAAATGGTGACTGAACTGCTCACTTACTGGCAACTACCACAAAAGCTGTGAGCTGTGCAGCAGAAATGAGGACTAACTGGCATTCTGATCAACATATTTGTGTATGTGGTGGAAACTGTATAAATATACTTGGTTGTGAAATGTGATCAAGAATCCTGATAAATCTGTGCAGCCAAAAGATGGCATTTTCTGAACAGATGCAGACACTATGTTCACAGATCGTGTCATGATGTGAACCTGTGCACATATGCAACTTTAAAGTACACAGTGCCAGAAATCACTTGCCCTCTTTCAGATCCATTAATAAATAGTAGATTAATATTTCAGAATACAACATTGTCAAAACACGATCATTTGGTAACCTTGTTTTCTGTGGTAGTGAATATTATGCATACATAAACATTCAAACTATGGTAGCTCTTCTCTTTGAAATAACAAATGTTTCCAATATTCGTTTGCACCATCAGATACAAGAATAGATTTTGGTTATGTCCAGCGGTGTCCTGCTATTGCTTGAATTGACTGTCACAGCTGAAGGTCACGGTGTGACTCACTGCCCATAAAAACAGATGAAATACTGGGAAACCACTTAAAAAAAAAATAAAATCTTACCTTATTAAAAGCAAGCACAAACTCCTGAAAAATGTAAACTTTGAAAAGAGAAGCATCAGTCATAGCTTCTCAGCTCATCTTTCAAAGTTAAATCAACAGAAAAAGCAGTCATAATATTTCCATACCTAAATAAAACAAGCTAGGAATTTCCCTTGGAGCTTAAAGCAGTTCAGATCATTTCCCTAGTCAGATAGAGACTTCATGTGTGACCTTAGATAAATTGTCTGGGACAAGGTTTCTGAAGGTATGTATATGCCTAGATGTATGTTTAGATGTGTCTTGGGGTATTTGCTGCAGATTCTCATAACTAACAGGCACTTTACATCAGTGTCTATCTACTTTTAAAATGATCTTTCAGTGTTTTTCCCAAGGGTCTGTGGATGACTAAGGGGTTTACAAGCCCATGAATCTTGGCTATTAGAATTAATGATATTCAGATTTATTTTCAGTTTGTATTTTGAAATAAGTAGTATGGTGCCTATGAAGCCTTTGAAAGCTATCAGTTCTGACAGTCTGCTCTAGAACAGTAGACTCTATTCCCCTTTGTAATATGAGAATAACTGTATCTTCACTAGGAGCTGCCAAATAAACAGGACACATCTTGAGACAGTCATTGCGTCATAATGTAGCCATATTTCAAGCTTGAGATAAAGCAAGGAAAAGAAAATATCCACTTGCTGCATAAAGAATATATGTCTGTTCTGTAACTTGTTCTCCCTACTTCCACAGTTGATCAGAGGAGGGAGAAAGAATACATCTCGGGTCTCATACAAAAATACAAATCAGGTACAGGGGAGCTCTTACACAAAAAGCTGATAGCATGTAAGTAGCAGAAATTGCAGAGCTGTGTGTTGCTCAGTACCTCCTGCAGGTTGCTCAGCAAATCAGAGCGGAACTTGTATATTTGTTTCAGGCTTGATTCTGCAATACTAAATTAAATGAGTCATATCAACTTATGCAGAATTCCCTTGAAATCAAGAGGGCTAATTGAACAAAAGTCACTCAGGATAGAAGGAGTTGCCGTGAGGCCCTTAGAAAGCACAGCTACAGGCACTTTAGACAATTGAAAATGCTCTTTCTGCAAATGCACTTCGCATCTGTATGAATAAGCTAATTGCTGACGGGAAGGCACTGTTGGTGTTTATTAAACATGATGGCTCAGAAGCAACATCTGGCTCAAGCAATCCCTTGTTTTGAGAAGCCTGGAAGCAATATCAGGGAGAAACAATTTAAACATATTTCTTATTAACATATTTCTTCAGAAGCATTTGCAATGAGCAATCATCAGAGAGGGGATAATGCAGAAGGCAGTTACTCTGACAGTTGCTATAGTCCAATGCTTTACTGTCACAAATTCATCATACGTATGAGAAGCTATATTAAAGTCAGAAAAGGGCATTCTCAGATTTCTAGATCATAAACTTCAATACTTACTCATTGCTTTTTACCTGCCACAGTGGACCAGTAATATATGACTACTGAGGATCTTTATGTTGACAAAGTAGATGGAGCAGATGCTGTATGCCAATTAACAATTTAGTTTTGCTATACTTTTTAGTTTTATAGAAATACATTTATTTTTGTACTAAAAGGCAGAGTACATTTCTGCTTCAAATTATTCAGCTATGGTTAATCTGCTTTAATTATTGCATATAAAACCATTTTATTCTTAAGTCATACTGGTAGAGATCACTTAGAGCAGTCAACTAGAATAGTCTCAATAAAAACTAATTAAAAGCTCCTGTGAGTTTGAGCATGGTATCTGGTAGACTCAGTAACAAATAAAACATAATTCTAAACATTCATTTTTACAAAAAAGCAAAAAAAAAAAAAAAACCAACAAAAACCATAATTTGAACAATAAGTTAATAAAGAGAAATAGTTATCTATTTTCAGATATAAAATCCCAGCAACTCAATTTATATATCACTATAGCAAACATGACACAATTGTGAATAATGCTATCCACTGTCATAAGTGGTACTTCAAGGTTTCCAGCAGAAAACTTATATTTTAATTTTCTGTTCATATAGAGCCAAAAGTAAGAGGCAAAGCCAGCCTAATAGTAATCCAAGGTTCTGTAGGAGAAACATCAACCAGGGTCGCCGTGTCTGAATATGAGTCATTTCAGGAAGCTAAAAAAAGAATAAGAACCAGAATGAGAGCCAGATATATTCATCTCTGGGAAAAAAATCTTATGGGAAAACAAGGCAAACTTCGTTAAAAACCCTTTCAAAATGCTGTTTCTGAAATAGAGTTATTAAGCTGTAGCATTTTCTGTACATTGCAACAACACTGATCTTGACAGTGACATATTTAAATTAATCAAATTCTACCCACTTTGGTTCTTTTATCAGCACCAACAAGAATTATAAAAGAGATTCTAAAATTTATTATCTTCTAAATAGTTTTTAAAAAAATTTATACAGCTGTCTGTAAGGAAATGCTTATTTAGTAAATTCAGTGATTCCCTTTTGAGGGAATAAACTAGTTTGAGGTTTTTTGTTTCAGTACTATATATAGGGTCAATCCTACTCTTACTGAAATAATTGGCAACCTTCCTGTTTGCTTGGGCTTTACTAAGCATACAAGTATAAAACAGGATTTTTTAAATATGCTTGAAAAAATTATGCTTAATATTTTTCTCTGGGAGTTTTAAATCAATTAAAGGAGCAGCAGCTATTTAGAATCACATTTAAAGCTACTTACATTGATCTTCCACTCTACATGGTGTCTTTCATCAAGGTTTTAAGTAAAATATATGTCTCAACAGACTCTGTGAAAATGATGCCGCAGGCTCAGACTCTCAGTATTTATGCTCTATGTATTACAGGCGTCAGGAGAGGCACTAATGACTGCTGATACTTTCACATCAATTTTTGAAATAAATATAGAGCAATGGCCTGGTAGTGACCTTTGGGTTTGGCTGGGGCTTTTTTGTTTTCTTTTTTTATTTGTTGTGAACTTCAAAGGAAGAGCGAGTGGTCCTGGCAGTCTCCCATCATCCTTTCCTGCTCCACTCACAGCCTGTGCTTGAATGAAGCTCCTTATTTCCTCTGCTCTTTAAAGCCTTCTCAGAGGAGCTGTATCAGCATCAGCCGCTGGGAGACAGTGCAGCGGTGCTGACCAAGGAAGCTAACAGGGTGCGTTTACATCTATTTGCTATGCTTGTCCTTCCCTCTTGTCAGAGGGGTGTCTCTAGTTCTGCTTCTCCTGCACTCTTCCTTCTCTGGAAGTTGGCATGGGCCCAAAAGAAAACTAGAGTGAAAAATCTGCCTCCGCTTTAAGGTTTTGTATAAAAATAACAGACAAACCCAAATGTCCCAGATCTTCATAACAGCTAGCAGTGGTTTAAATTATGGTACAAATTTACATCTTAAAAACTTACATAGTTATATTTAATTTGTATTTAAGGCTCATCAGAAACTTTCAATCTAAAGCAAATGTAAATACCTCAAAGTTCTGATGTAAATCAAAATCTGAACTGACAGCTTGTAAGTGTTCGGAGCATGTGGGTTTTGTTGTGTATATAGTAAAAACTGTTAAGACCTAGGCCTGAATCCATGGTTTCCAGTGTAGACCTTTGGTATTCCTTATTTATCCTGATCATCGGTCTATTGTGTTCTCTTTCCCAGCACCTGAGTGGACAAGTTCTCTAAATAGGAATCTTTTCCCACTCCCACTGCAAAAGTTGCTTATTTTTTTCTTATCGCTGTCAGCGCCATTTCTGAGTTACATGCATGGAAGGCTCCTAAGAAAGTTTTCAAAAAGAAGCCTCAGCAGGTAATGCCCTTCCTATATCCAATGCAGATGTCTGCTCTCTCCACCTAACCTATGTGCATATTATCAAGCACATAGATCGTTTCTACAGCCTGACACAGTGTGACATCCCTGCTTATGTCTGAAAGCATGCCACAGTATCAGCTACAGTTCCCCAACTCTCTCTGGATACAAATGTGTGTACTCCAGCAGAGAAAAGCTTGTTTAGGAAGCATAAGCCTCTTCAACTGGCACATGCAAACCACAAATTCAGGGAAGATAGCAGCACATACAAGCTGTTGAATGCCATTATACTTGCTAATGCTTAAAGTCTGTTGGAGGCAAAATAGTTACTGTTAACCAAGGGACTACTCTATTCCTACTGCAGCTCATATTATCATGAGCACACAAAAGATATGAAGAATTAGGAAGCAGCATGCCAAAGGCAGGCTGAGGCAGGCTGCTGAGGGGCTCTCAACCATGTGCTGGCTAAACGAGAGTTCTACCAATCTGGGGCATATATGATATTACCGCTGTGCTGCAACAGCCCAACAAGTCACTTTAAAAATACTTTTTTATCTCCAAAATTCAAAGGTTTTTAAAGTTAGTCAGAGAAAAAGTCAGTTACCTCAGGGAGTGGTTGGCTAGCTCCTATTTCTTGATATCCTTACTTTGTTTCTTGCTTCTATCTCCCTCCTTTCAAATTAGACAGCAAATCTTTCTGGTCAGGAACCATATAAACCCCTATGATCTGTAAAATCTCTCAGAAATGACATCCAGTCCTTGGGGTTTAATACAATACATTTGATTTCATAAACATTTATCTGTAATGATTACTTCATAGAGACTCATTTAAGAGGCTGATAGAGAATTTTCAGGTTTGTTTCCCAAGAGGAAAAGGGGACATGTTTTGTCAAAAAAACCCAATTCCTCAGAAGTGACTTGGTCTTCTCCATTCCATATATTAGTGTCTCAAATTTCAGTTTGGATTAAAGGTATGTTAAAGAAATGGTATGTTATTAATCAAAAGATCTTTGGAAATAGTGCAAAGTTATGATTATACTTATACTTGACCTCTAAACAGATGCCGAGTGCAAAAAATCTCACTATACTGCTCATAAAAAGCTGTTTTTCAGGGAACTTAATTATGATTAAATGACAACTAAACCCACAAAATTACAGAGGTTTGCAAACATGCTTACCTTGAAGAGACAATCAATTTATATTGCAATATTTCACCTGTGCAAACACATTTGCAAGACAAAATACTCCTCCCTTCCACCTTCCTCAGTTACTGGGAAGATGAAGTTTTGCAGAATACCTTTGTGAAAAATGGTGAATGTTGTGCATAATTGTCTTTTTACTCAGATTTCTAAAATTCTTAGTCTACCCCTGCTTGTTAATGGAGCTAGAATGCCATTTGTAGAAATGAAAAGCCTTTAATTAACCACAGAAGTAGTTTTGTGCAGCCTTGGCTGCAGCAGCAGTCTCACAGTGCTGTCCTGTCAATGAACCTCCACTCATACCCCTCAACGTTCCTCAGTGCAGAAACCAGTTTTATTTAACTGCTGCTCTGACAAGCACATGAATAACTGAAAGCCCATGAAACAAATACTGAAAATTATAGCTAAGCTTTGTACACCATGAAAATATAGCTAAGCTTTGTACGCCATTGGCAGTGACACTGATGACTGCTGTTTGTCGATGAGAATGCAGCAGAGAATAAAAATGGTTTCTGAACAGAAAGTTGAAAAATACATAAAGAATGGCTGATTTTCTTTTGAGATGTCCTATACAAACACACAAAACTTTTCAGACCTATAGATTCCTGAAGTGCCTCAGGAAAAGTACATAAAAATACAAATAACCCCAAGTGATATTAACACCTGCACTTCTGACAAATACAGGTGAGGAACCTGATGGCAATTCTTTTGTCAAAATGCAGAGAAAAGCTGATTGGCACCATATTAATAAAAATGAGAAGAGAGAAATAAGATCCTCTCCCTCCTCTTTTCTCCTCTTCACATCAAGAAGAAGATTATGTTGACAAGCTGAGAACAAGGGAAAATATGTCCCAGTCTCAGCCTGATGACTGTGTCATCTCTTGGGATTTACAGCTGTCACACTGCTTTGCAGACTCAGGGGAAAACATGGTGTTCTAGGAGCCTGTGGATCCCTGATGGATGCTGAACCTACGCTGAAGGAAAAACATGCCTAAATCATTCTTAGCCACATTAGTAAAACCATGCCTATTGGGTAGGTAGGCAGCCTCATTTCTACATTTCTCTGTGCCAGAACAAGATGCAACTTGGTACACAGTGTTCTTGTCTATTGTTTACCATTTTAGTCAGGACTGTTGACACAGCCATAATCCTTAGGCAGTTCCCACATAAGTTCTTAGGACTAGTTTATGTTATTTTCCTTTAGTTACGGTAGCAAAAATAGACTGAAATATACCTGAAGCAAAGGTCAATTATTACAAGTAGGTTTTTGAAACTGGCACGACACATCAGGTTTAAAATATTATGCTTGAACCTGGTAAATGATTTTGAAGGTATGAAGTGAGAAGTGGTAGTGAACACAACAAACAGCCAGGGTTGGGAAAAATCTAGTAATAATTTAGGAAGAGACAGACCTCTTTTTTACCTCTTGATCTAATCACTCTAAATATTCTATCTTTGTTCAGAAGAATGCAAACAACTTCACATTAACACACATTGGTTAAAAAGCCATGTGTCAAAGCTGGCAAGGTAATTCAGCTCTGCACTGTTACAAGTGTAACAGCTAGCAGCCTCTTCAATAAATGATGTGGCCTGAGGCATGAGTTATGATTCCACCACATTCTTCCACAGTCCTTATACCTTCTTCCTACTGTATGTCTTCATACTTTATTTTTCTATAGTCAGATCACTGCTATTGAGCTGGGAGTATGAAAAATGTTGGCCAAATATGAAGAAGTTGAGGCAATCTGATGGATTTTTAATTGCTTAGGAGCTCATCCAAACCTCTCTGAGATAGAAAGGCTGACCAGGAAGAGCATAGGATAAGCATCTTGGATTTTAGTTCAGAAACATAAAATTCATGTTGAAACAATGGATGAAAAATATATAAAGAAAAGGGCAGTGAAGAGAAAAAAATAACCAGCTTCAGGAATTTAAAAAAAACCCCTACAGGTTCAAACGTTTCTTTATGTTGACTAAGTAACTCTATCAGACCTAAAAAATATGCTGTTCACCTTCTCCCCTTCAAAATTCCCTTATGTCTTTCTCATAAATTATCCTCCTAATGGCCTTCATTTCTTTTTATTGCTAACTATCATGGCAGTGACATGGAACAGAACCAGACTGTTGTTCTAAGTACTGTACAAACACAAGGCAGGCAACATGCCCTTCCCGAGAAGCCTATGAACATCTTTTCTGTCCAAGTTTATCCACCTGCATTTGTCTGACACTCATCTGTGATGTGGCTATGTTAGAAGAAAAATGTAATGATAGACTGAAGTTCTCACCATTTCTGCTAAAGATAAATACAAGAACATTCCAGCTGTAACAGTAAAAATCCAGTTCTGAATGCATGGTTCAGCTGATACAGAAAGGCCAATATAAAGTCCTAAGAATGCTGTTAGTGCACTTATGAAATTCATCATAATTGCGATCTTTGTGGGGATCCCTGTACTTAGCAGCACAGCAAAGTCACCTGCATAGAGAAAAAAAGACAGAAAATTTATTATTTAGTTGATAAATGTGTTTGTAAGGCTCTCTGTAATAAAACAGGAAGGAAAATAATTAAGATATGCATGGAGCATGATGGAGGACTGCCCTTAGATTTCTGTAGAATTAATTATAAACTCATCCTGTGTGAAAACCCAAAAACCCGGTATTAAGTTGTATTTGTTTAGCTGTTCCTAAAGATAGCAGACAGTATACAGGAGTGGCTTTCTGTTAGTTCTTGATGTTCTGTGACATTTCCAACTTGGATACATGCAAAAGTGAAGTCACATGCTTTCCCAGAGTTTCTAAATCTTTCTCAACTGGCAACTTGCCAGTTCAATTCACGTGAGTATATCTGCAGTACGGTCTGTGAGTGTTTTACAGGTGCTGCAACTCGGAAAACCTATGCCAGTATGATTCCTGTTTAATTCCACTATTTCAGACCTATTTAGCTTTGGCAAATTGTACATCAGAATAGATTTTTCTTCTAAAATAAACAATCCCACAACAGGTCCATGGTAAAAGATTTTTCAAGTTAAGTAAGTTCTTCCCTGTGAGTGTAGAAATGCCACTTTAACACTGGACCACTATTGTCACAAGATTAAGAAGGTCTGTCTTTGGAGTTGATTGTTCAGTATTCTGGCAATTTCTTTGATATGTAAATGGAAGTTTCAAGTTTTACAGCAATTCTCCACCCCCCGTTTTTATTTGGGGTAATTTTCTACGTACACAGGGCATGAAATCTTCATTCATTTAAGAACAGAAATGAGAGCCTGCAGTTCTCACCTCAAACTTGCCAGGTTATATATGTCTATCAATGCAACATCAGAAACAACTTCAGCCATGCTGAAACATTTACCACAAAGAGATGATTGAGGGCAGTGTACAATAGAATTATCTGCTTGTCCTGTCCACTAGTAAAATGGGTCCTATATCTGCTTTTATTATCTTTTTATACTTAATTAGCAGGAGAAATGGGGGTAGCATGAGGAATGCATTGTTAAATGGCTCTACTGCATATTAACACTCTTAGATAGCCCACTGTGTGGGGCATGCCTATTACACACACATGGCTCTTGCTCACAGCTTTACTATATTTTTGTCTGTACACATGAGAATAACAGGTCACTCTTGACCTGATGGTGTTTACATTTGGAGAAGGCAAGATGGGGTGGCATCCAATAACTAGGGCGGAAGCTTCCTCTCTTTTTTGTGAAGTGGATAGAGAACACAGCCTCTGTATACCCATCTCACACAGCAACCTTAGCGTTCATGATGCTGTAAAGAAGAATTCCCACTAATGTCATACAGGAAAGAATTATTTGGAAAACCTGGAACTACAAAGACAATCATGAGAAATACAAATTATATTTCTTACCCATTTCATGAGGAATTTCATGGCATAAAATAGCAATCGTTGTTGTCACACCTGTTTCTGTTGAGGATGAGAATGCTGCTCCTATTACCAAGCCATCAGCAAAATTGTGAAGACTGTCACCCACCAGAACCATTATTGCTAACAGGCTAATTTTCTTACCTAAGAAAAACAAAAAACAAAAAAGCCCAGCATTTTTAACACAGGTACTGTAATTTTTGCTATGTTACAAATTATTTGGGTTTTTGGTGACTTCACATATAACATTATGAAAATTCATAACAATCAGAGAAAAACAGAGTTTATCCTGTTTGTTCTTCTTATTATGTTTCCCTTGGTATATTTGAAACAAAAAGTAGGTGTAGAATACAGAGATGCAAATATCAGGAAGTAGCTTCCTTATTTTTACTAGGTAAACTATTAGATAAAGAATAAGAAAATGTTTTAAGTCCAGCCTCTTAACATATCCTAAGGGTTCCCATTAATCTTTCTTTGGTTACTGAAATTCATGGCTTCCTATGCTTTTGGGTTTTTTTTTCTTTAAATGATGTGAATTTTCCCAACATTGCTTATAGAAATATATAGCTATAATGAAGACAAGTATTTGGTCTCATGCAGCTGATCATTTTAATATTGTAAAACATGCTGCTTCTGAGTAATATTTTCAGGGTCTTTTTTTTATGAGATTGTATTGCAGTGAAAAATAGAGATGAAAGGCAACTAGCCTCAGTGTATTAGTACAGCATTAGAGCATGCTCACTTCCACCTTTTGTTAAAATCAATTAGTGGCTGTTATGCTTATAGTACTCCTATCTGCAGCATCATTCATGGATGCAGATGGCTGCTTTTATCCATACTGTTCTGTGACCTCGCTGTAGTATGGAACAGTACATTGGATGCTCATCATCAGGCATCAGACATGAGTGGATAGGTGCTAGTAGCGATACTGCGATCAAGCTAGGGAGTTATGGACCATCTCTGTTCACCCTGTAACACAGACAGTTGGGTAACATGCTGAATGGATTCATGGGGACGGATTTTATCTCCCCAGGTAGCAAGGAGGCTCCATTCACTGGCTCACTATCTAGGCTTAGCAACATATAGTTGGCTCCCCTAGTTTGTACATTGTTCCAATCATTTTATCCATAATCTTATATACAGGACTTCCTAACATGTCTGAGGAAACTCATCCAGCTTCCCTCTGCATAGGATGGACAGAACACTTTGCAAAGGATTCCTTTTATGCCTGAAGAAACAGGGTCACGATTTAAACCCTAAACATGAATCTTCTTGACTTTTGATGGCCCCACAGAGACATAATACGACAGTCTAAGGAGCTAATGTGAAGCTGCACAGAACTGTCTGAACATAGTTATTACAAGGTTTCACTTCAGTAATGTTTTTGCAGAGATGACTGGTTTATGGTGATGGGGCAGACATTTTTCTTACAGAAACTGGCTGGAACTGAAGTCTTCAGACTATTATAAAAAAAACACATAAAAGCACACAAAAGCCTAACAACTGTATTCAGAAAATCCTCCCTAGTTGCCTGGGAGCTCTGCGGGTTCAGAAAAATTGGCAGGCTTGTTAGATTTTCCTGCCAGCTTACAGAGCTGGAAGTGGATGTCCTCAGTTTACACAGTTCTTTCTAAACACTATGGGCAGTTTATAATCAATAGTGCAGAGCATGAATTACATAGAAATAATAGATTGCTTCATTAGATTAAGTTTGTGATTTGTAATAAACACTGGCAAGGACAAAATTGTGGCCTGCCCTAAGATATTATTAGTCTGCTTTATTGAAGTGTTTGATTGTTGAAGAAGATGTACCATGGTTACTGGAACTCACTCCAGTGTGTTGTTTATAATATAACATAGGGATCAGGTTAACATTATGGAGCAATTGCGAATGTAAGCTTTGTGAACTTACTTGACTGAAAGTTAAGATGATGCATATATAAACAACACTGAATGTTTATCTTAATTTACTTTGAGCCTATTTTAAAGCAACTTTGTTACTAGCAGTTATCACATGGCATTATACTGCTGCAACAGTAACTATTACCTATGAACTTACTACCCTATTTCTACAAAGATGCCTCTTCTTAAACAATCCTGCATTTATTTTTGATAATTTTCTCAAATTGGTGACCAGAACTCATGGCAAATTCTGTTTCATAATTTTCATAAAGCTGATGGGTACAGGACCCCCACCATAGATTAAGCTTTTTAAACATTGAATAAGAGTTTAAAGCAAACATTTATCCATAAATAGGTCCTTTCCCCAATGTTTTCATTACTTATAGAGCAAAAATAGTTCTAGTTAATGTAAAGTCTCACTGAGTATTCCAAGCATATAATGTTAATGTTTGATCTTTTCAGATATTGGTAGAATAAGTATGGATAAATGGGGAGGAGGCCACTAAGATATCTTTTTCTTCTAGTAGCTTCTTGCTTTCTGAATTACTCACTGGCTATCTAAGGTGGCGACTCCTCCTGCAGTTCTACTTGACATGGATATACAGAAAAATCTGGCACTTTTGGAGATGTCAGGCTCTATCTTAGAGCTGTAGATTCCATTCCATTTTGGGGAAAAACCCACCTAAAAGTTTAACTCAGTACCAAAGTACCTAGGTATGTTTATACATTTAGCTATCCATAAGATCTTTAACAATAAAAACTTTTGAAAACATGTATTCTCAAAAATTGCTGTTAAAAAAAATGCCCCTTCCCTAATATGCTCCCTCTCACTGATTTCTAATATAGAAGTAAAATTGGGTTAGGAGATAAAAATGGAACCAAACAAAGAACATCGTTACTGAGAAACTTTCTCAAATTTAGTTATACAGCAACTTTAGTTATTTGGAAAAAATAATGCTGAGAACAGCAGGAATTTGTTTGTGCTTAGCAGATAGTGATGATTGAACAGAATGGAAACATCTAAAGGTGGACTAGATAGACAGTCACATTGAAACTGGCACTGG
Organism: Psittacula echo; assembly: GCF_963264785.1. NCBI lineage: Eukaryota > Metazoa > Chordata > Aves > Psittaciformes > Psittacidae > Psittacula > Psittacula echo. The sequence goes on along the minus strand of NC_137737.1, from coordinate 39,140,652 downwards.
ACTGTGTACTGCTGGATAGGTGAGACTGAAGCAATGGAAATCCCAAATTCAGAAGCCTCAGAAATGGAAATGGATTGCACCAGAACAAAGAATGTTAAAAACTTAGAAGATAATGACATTTTCAAATAAATCAAGCTGATGACCTGAAATCCAAGATCATAAAATAAAGGTGAGTTGATTATAGTAAATAAATTGATTTCAATTAAAATGAGTGACTACAACACTATGAAATTTACCAAGTTCACACGAGTACAGTCAAAGGCAGAGTTTGGTTTATGCTCTATTTTCTTGTTTTTTGGAAAAGGAAGCAACAAAACAGAGAAGAACTACTTTGAAGCTCTCTGGAGAAAACAGATTATCCTAAAACTGAGAGCCATCATGAGCCCATAATTCCATACATGTAATAAATAATTATTGGTTTTAAAAGGCTAATGCTTTACCATGTAAGAGAGAAGGAAGCAGAATTATATTAGTACAGCAAGCCAACAAACCCATCATTTCACTGCTTTCAGAAATAAAAGCCCTAGCAAAGTTTATGATTATAAAAATCTGGTTTGTATTAGATTTTGAATATTTTCCTTTAAGCAAAGGCTGTAGAAAAATAGTTTGCAACAGTGAGTAAACAAACACTAAAGCATGGACATTATAAGATTAATTAAATTCACAATTACAGGGTTGGCAGCTGAAAAGATCTTCAAGCAGAGGTTAAATTATGTAGCCAAGCACCATCAGATGCAGTGACGTAGTACATAGCAAAGGCAGAGCTAAGCGAGCTTCACACTTTCAATTCCATCTTAGGTCTGAAGATTTTTCCTGTAACTTCTCTAGTCTTTTTGTTGATACTAACTTTTTTTGCTGATGGCCTTACTCTGTGGAGGATCTTCAGCAGACTCAGAATCTTCTGGGCTTCTCTAGTTAAAAGTAAAGATAATAGATCAGTGTTAAGGGGCTCTTCCAGCTGCTGCTATAAATACAGTTCAAGCTTTTTGAATTAAAGATAGTAGTTGTTATTTGGATAGATATCATTAGAATAAATTATTGAGCACTGGCAGTGTGATTGGTACTTCAAAAACACACAAAAGAGAAATCTCCCTTGCCCAGAAAAGATTACAGTCTAATTCAGGTAGGAAGACAGACATTCATAAGCACTGTTGTAACCCAAGAAAATCATGCTTCTGCTTGAATACACAAAAAAGCGAGCCAAACACAGAACTGAAAAAGACAGTATAATTCAAATTGTATCTTTTGATTTTGTTATTACTAGATAATTGTAGTTTCCTGATGTATAGGGTATCTAAAGTATTTCCAAGGAAAAATGGGTGTTTTTCCAGTGTCTGTTTCGAGTACTTCACAGTTACTCTGTGAAAACACAAGACTAAAAAAGATGATCATAAGTAGGTCTCACACCCTGTTAAAATATCGATTTTCTTTTTCTTTCTTCAGGGTGGTAAAGTCTTCAGTGCCTTGCCTTGTGGCCTTTAGTTAGGGCTTTGTCTTGGTTGGCATCAGGTGTCACTAGTTGGGCATAGAAGTCCATAAGTACACTCCCCTGCAATGGGTGAGTGAAGAAAGAGAAAGTATCTTTGCCCTTATCCTAGACAGTTGATTTGATGCATCAGCCCTAGTATTTAATTAGCAGAAACCACAGCTGTAGGGAGAGAGAAGAGAGAACATGAGGAACCTCTCTCCCCATACCTCACTGGGGCTTTTCCTCTTGGTTAGACAAATTATCAGAAATTTGTGCGAGGATGAGATAAGCCAGAAAACCTTATTTGCCAGAAACCAGGAAAACTGAATTTATAATCACTATCTTTTCTTTTATTGGCCAAAAAAGCATATTAAAACCATTATGACAGCCAGTGAAGAGTCAGCATCAACATGAAAGAGTGCTTTGTCAGGGACTGCAGCCACCACTCCACAAAGTGTAGCAGAGCTGTGTACTGGTGACAAAACAGAGTATGTTTCTCTGCTGGTATTAGCTTGGCTGCGATGTGGGGTGTGTGCTGTAGCAGCATAAGGAGGGAAGAGAAAGAATTTGGTTTTTAAAGTCTACATTTTAAAGGAAAAATTAAAGTCTTTCATTCCCATGACTGCAGCCAGTCATATGAATTCCAGTAATTGTTCCACTTCTCTTATAATATTTATTCACATGCCACTTCTTTGAACTCTGAGTCAAAACTACAAGACTAACCACTGACCTGAAGGATTTATAAGCTTTTCTTAGTCAGCCAGTGTTTGTCTTACTATTACTCACATGATTCTGAAAATTTGGCCACTCTTGTACAAACTAGCTAGGCAAGGCTAAATCATGTGATCTGCACAGAATATTACGGGGATCTTGCAGCTGAGAGGAGTGACAAGGTCATTCTTTATCATAAACAGCAAACTATGACACGGTTCACAAATTAGTAAACATCCTTCTGTAGTCTGCTGCACTGCATTCAATTGAGGGTTCTCCAACTGTATTTGAAGGATTAGCAGTGCCTCATGAAGTTCTTGTTAATCACAACTGTGTTAATTAAACGGAGATCACGTTATGGTAGATCTCTGGCAATCCTGATTTAAACAACCAGGAACTTATGTATCTAGATTCTACACATAAAATGAAGAGTTTTGTTGAGAAAAAAAAACCCACATAAAAACCAAATCCAGGTTAAAAGGTATGAGTCAATTAAGTTTGCAAAGATATATCTCTCTGGATACTTTCCATCAATAGAAAATTATGTAATTCCTTATAGGTAAGCACTACTCCTAGATACGCATCTTGGTTTTGTTACTCTTCAAAACTGTGGAAAGTGCCCCAAAAAATTCCAGGATAATCTGTTCACTAACTGTGCATTTACCTCTTACTGCAGAAAATCCTGACCTTTTTCCCATGAGAGAATCTGCCCTTACATATGATAATTTTTTAAAAAGAAAGGAGAAGAAAAATCTTCCAAACTTTAATCAGCAAGTGGTAGAACAGGAAATGTATTGTTATAACAATATAATACACACTTAAGAAAAATTATTGTAAAAATTCGCTTTTAAAAATCACTGTAAAAGCTCATTATAAACTTCAAAACCTAGAGGTTCTTGACAATCACGTCATGTAATAAAGGACAAATTAATAAAGACTGAAAAATAATACTGATTTATGAAATTAACTTGGTTCATTTTTTTGAGGAACAGAAAAAGAAGGATATAAAATCAGGGAAGTATGTCATATTTACAACCTACCAACTGTATAGTTGAAGTAGATTTGCCTCTGCCTGTATGTTCATTTAATTCAGATTCCACTGGAAGATCATGGGAATGTCCCCAGTGCCCATTAACTAAAGAAAAGCCCTGCTGAATGAAGATGCTTTGCAATTAGTTCTGAAACCCAGCGAACAGAGGTGCAGTCTTTTTCAGGCTTTTGTGAAAGCTTACAATTATAAGAATAAGTTATAACAAAACAAACCCTATTGAGAAAGAAAGATTGTTGGCTGGCATCAACATTTCCTAATGCTTTTTTTGGTTAAAAAAAAAAAAGCCTGAAAAGGGAATCAGATAGATCAGTGACATTTGTAATAGTTTGATAAAACTTATTTTGTATTAAAATTGAAGATTAACATTTGAAGCTGAGATGGATATAAAAATTAATTTTGAGAATTCATGTAGTTCTCAGTAGAACAAGTTTGACAATTTGTGGAATGATGATAAAGCCCTTCTTTCCAAATAAGTAATAAAAAGGACTATTTTTTGTCAAACAAGCAAAATATCACCATCATCAAAATATTCTCATTCTATTTATCTCATGTGATATTCTTATGTCTGACTCAAAGATAGTGGGGGGACTCATTGCTATATATCTAAATCAGGCCAGTCATTAGACACTCGGTAAAACAAAACAAGCAAAGGTTTAGCAGTCTTTGTAGCCTCCCATGCTGGGAAACTTAATGAGCCATCACACTTCGTGTTATATTATGTCCTTGTGCATAATCATATTTTCAGGCACCAGCCACACTGAAATACAGTAATAGAATTACTATAAGCAAGGCAATGAGCAAGGAGATATTATCTTAATATAAGATTAGGTTCCACTGACAGCAACATACATATCGGATTTTCAGATAAATTGAGATAGGGGTCAAAAACAATTTGTGAATTTTAAGACATCATTCTTGAAATTATCTTGTGCTTACTTCTATGTCTTCCTCCTCTTCAAACAAAGCCTAGGGTAAACAATTGTCATTGCTATTTCATACGGATACATACTCTTCACCTGCTCCAGTGCTAGTCATGAAAACATACTTATGGAACACGCTCAATTAACTGTTCCCTTCTTGAGTCATAGACATATAGAACACATTAATGAAGCATACAAAATCCATAGAGCAAAGCAAAATAGGAATCGAATGCCAAGCTGATAGGAACACTTTGGAAAGCAGTTTTTAAAGCTTCATTAAACTCACACAAATTATAATTATTTTCTACAATCATTTTAACATTTTTTGCACTATAAAATCTCAACATAAAAGAGATTTTTAATGGAGGAACTGTAAAAGCTTTACCTGGTCACAGGGTGTTACCAGAAGAAAGAAACACTTTTCTATCAGAAAAAATCCATGAATTCCTCCAATCATTCCCAAAAGTTTCCAAATATATTCTTTCCCCTCATAGAAATGTTCTACCTCTTGTGCTTCATGTTTATGTAAACCAAGAGTCTAAAGAAAAAGTGATAAAGTAAAAAAAAATTAAAATGACAATCCTTTAATTTTTGATAATCCATAGTGTGTTAATTCAATTTACTAGCAACGTTTTCTTCTGCCTTCTCTTTCAAATTTAGATTTTGTTTTGAGCTAATCAGCTGAACAGTAGATGGATGAAATGATTAGGAGCCTCTGCTAACTTCATCATCTTACAGTGATGAAAGTGACATGTTTAGAGACAATTTTATGAAATTGCCCTTTACATATGTATAGATGTATATTTAGTATATTTTGTTTAGAGTACATTGATCCTTAAAGTCTAAAAAGTTAATTTCATCATCTTCAGATATAAACTTCATATTGAAAAGAATCCAGAAAGCTTTCTGCTGGTGAGTGTGCTTCCATTTTTACCCCAGTGGCACAGGATGGCAGCCCTCCTTTGCTCTGAATGTGGGCCTTTTAAAGGCTACTGGCTTCATCACTTAAAACTGATGAAGTAGAATACTTCCACACTCAAAATGTGTTTCTAAATGACAGACTTTTGTCTGACATTCACTGAGAATTGCCTTTCTTAAAACACTCTTCCAGTTCTGTTTCCAGAGATGGCGTATTGAGTAAAAAGAACATTTTGACCAGAATCTCAAGTGAAGGTGTGAAAGTCTCTCAACAACCACTTGAAGCCTACCCATAACAGTTACATTATATCAGATGAGACTCAGTCAAAAATAAACGAATATACCACAGAAAACTTGGGTTCTGTTTTACACACTATTCTATTCTTAAAACTTATTTAATTAATTGAGGAAAATATCATAGAACTCTTTTTATTGCAGTTCTAGGCAGCAAGATTAATTAGGCTAATAGCCCCTGGTTCTCTGGAACAATGTGTAGAGGGGACTGTGAATGCCTCATACAACCTTTGAACAATTTCTCCTAAGATACATTGCAGAAGCTGCCTCATAAAAGAGTTTAATAAATCTTGAAACATAACTTGCACAGGACTTGTGGGGTTTCTGGGAATTTTTTTTGAAAATAGGAACTTGGTTTTCTCTGAATTCATTACTCATTGGTTTCTGCTTCTTGCTGCTTGGAATCTGTCTCTGAACTACAAAGTGCAAATGTATTTGAAAGGCTGGGTAGCTGGTTCACAGATTTCACAGAAAGCTTTATTTTTAAACAGATGAATATTAGCCAGGTTTAAACTAAACTTTTCTGTGTGTGTGTGTGTTGTGCGTGTGCATGTATATGTCAACATTTTAAAAGCACAGAAGTTTGTGTTACCTACCTGAGGAATAAGGTGTAGCAATGCATCTCCAGAAAGAGTCCCAACAGCCAAACCGACAAACAGCTGTAAAATGAGTGTATAGATTTCTTGGCAGGAGTTAAATAAAATGAGGGTTGTACCAAACATAGATCCAATAGTAATAAGTAAAACAGCAAGAGTGCTGTAACCATATTCTGTAGGAAAAAACAAATGAAACAAAACAAGGGCACCTTTTAATCATTCGGTATTTCTATTTGTGTCTATCTGGTTTTGTATTTGTTTTTGAGGCTGTGTTTTGTCACCTCTGTGTACAAGCACACAGATTTTTCTAGCATTTGTGATAGAGATTACAGAATTGGAAGCTTACAAAACACTCATTTTTTTCATGCTTTACAGGCAATACAGTCTAATGTTTCCAAATTTCAGACCTCAAAGAGCTAAATAGACTGTGCAGATTACGGACACTAAGAGCAGCACAGTGAATGCTGGTCTGCATTTGTTTCCTCTCTTAACAGATTTATTGCTTGTTATTCTATGTCCTCATATGCCACACCTGTGTATCTTTACCGTCAACACCACTTTCTTACCCAAATCATGTTCAGTAAGCAAATCAGGGCCTAAAACCTCAGAGGAATGTAGGTATATAATTTAGGTTCTAAGCATAGACATTTTTGTCAAAATCATGTTTACAAATGTGCTGCGGACATATACTCCTTTAGTTACTACATCAGGACCTATTTTTCCCACATTACTGGGGCTTTTGGTAGTTATAATTCTTCAGAGTTGCACACTGCTCACATTTCCAACCTTTTGCACGACATGAATCCTGTTTAATCTGTATGGAAGTCTTATGATGGAGGTAAAACACTGACGAGAAACAGACATAAAGGAACTAATGCCAAAATATTAAAAAGTGTCACTTAATGTTTCACACTTTAGTAGTACTGCAAGTGCTCAACACCTCATAAAATCAGACAGTAAGTTTCACAGACTGCACATCCAAACACAAGAGTATAGTAGATATTTATGAAAGGTCAGGTCTTTGTGACTTACCTAAAACAGCACAATCTGTCAGTAAAATAGAACGGAGAATAAAATTAATGAGCCTATGCTCAGTTCACTAAGTCACACATAGGTCAAACATGAAGCTCTTTGTCTCTCTAAAGCCAGCAGAAGTGTTCCTGTGGTCATAGAAACCCTCCTTTGCCAAAAAAAAACACAGAGAGAGGGCTGCAGAAAGGGCTTTTATTAATTCCATTCTGTGTTTGTATAGTTCAGCTTTTCTCATCTACACATATCTCTCACCTTTATGAGACCACTAAAATGTCATCAATGGTCTGATGGCCTTAGACTTGGGAGAATCTCACTCAACTGTGAATTTGCTGCGGACCTTGTATGTGATCTAAATAAGTTATTTCCTTTCTTTGTCCTTTGATTCCTCATCTGAAAAATGGGCATATCTGTGTAGCATAGAAAAGATAAAAGTGGTAAAGACTGCAAGGTGTTCAGGTAATGAGAAGAAAGATAACATAAAAAGGACTTCTGTCTTCTGCGGAGGCATAATGATTCTTCCTATTCTGCATATTTCTTTCTCCTCTAACAATACTTGGGATATCCACAAATGTCCTTCCTAGTTCAAATATTCTGTACACCATGAAATGATAACTCAGCTCATTCTGATGAGCTGCTTAATATATGGAGCTTAAACTACAGGTAGAATTTAGATATGGAAAGTGCTGTTCATAAGGATCTTCGGCCAGCAGGATGTGGGGAAAACTTACTAGCTCCTAAAATATATAGTTATGTGGAACGGGTCATGTACATATTAGGATAAAGGTACTGAAAGCATTGATGTGTAGCCTGAAAGTGCTGTTCTAGATGCAGGTGATTATGGTTAGATGCCCGTTCCTTTTTGTACAATCCCAGCTCTCCTGTCACCCACCTGTAATTAATGCCCCCTGTAATACACCAGCACATCTATGTTTGTAACCACTTGCCAGATATTGTTGATTTAAAGTAAAAATAAAACTAGGAAACACATTAACAGCCCTTAGGTCAGATCAAATTCATATTGATTCTCGGTAGTGTGGACTAGAGATTGGTTATAGCAGAAGTTGAATCAGCAGAACAGATGAGGCAGAAATCCCTGAAGCAGTAGCATGTGAGGACTACAACAGCAACTGGAAACAATCTGATTATACTGTAATTCAGTTCTTGTTCCAACTCTGTCACACAAGTCCTGATGCCCATGTGACTGGTTTTCTGGTTGTTTTTCTCCCCACAGTAGCACCGCTTAACTGCTGTAAAATATCACAACATGGAAAAATAGCAACATGCACACAGAACTTATCTAGATCAAGCATTTGCCACATCATGGTATAAAATGCCAGCTAACATGACTGTGAAACTGTATGTAAGAGCAATGTAATGATCCCACTGTAAGCCTGGTGGAAATTTCACAAAACAGGTCATTACTGCACAGCAATCCACTGATATGGACCTGTCATGGCTCACCTCAAGCAGTCGTCTAAGAAATGAAGAAAATAAAGCCATTGAAATAGAATTCTGTCCAATATAAAACTGAGACCATTGGATCCCCTCATTTCTCAATGTAGTACTATTATCTGACATGTATGCTATGAAATTACAGAGTTCACAAATTAGAGAGTGAATCAATCTCATCATGCTTTGGTTTAAGTTTATTAATTAATGAAATGCTTCCTGAACGTAAGTCCCTGCATCCCTTTATCTGAATTTTCACAGTAGTTTACTGCTAAGAACAAAACTCACTTTCCAGAGTTGTTGGTGGAAGCTTTGTCTTCTTGGAGTCAGGAAGCTGACATGAACAACTTAATAGTTGCTGAATGATAGCTGGACTGATTTGCTCAAAGTGGTCCTTTGAAATGGAGGAAGAACTGTTTCTTAAAAATATCTTCACCAGTTCATTGGCAGAGAAACAAACCTATGCAGGAAAGTATATGCAGTTACTGAATATGTTACATATACCTGCATCTGATGCTGAGGTTAAATATGGAATCTTATAATAACAGTATTATATAGTCTACAAATATATGCTATATAACACTGTCTTATATGTATACATATATATGTATATATATATTGCATAAACTCATTTCTGGTTATATTAGTTTAATTACTTCAAATACTTCTAATTATTTTTTGTTTTCCAATTAAAATTTGATACTACTATATTCCAGAAAAAACAGAATCTTTGGGATAAAGTAGCAAATTTTCTAGTGAAGCCTGTTAATATCATGAGGATCTGACACAACAATATCTCTAAAAATTTTATTGTCATATGTGCTAACAAAAACCTATTAATGCTAACACAAATCATCGTCTTAGCTTTTAAGGTATGACTGCAATAATAGCAATAATATTATGGAAGCAATAGTTAATAGAAGATACTGCCTGGAATTTTGCCTTGTGCTGCATGCTTAGTGAGATATGGAATTAAGGTGCTTTTTAAAATTCTTTAACAATGGAATCTCACTTTAAGGTCAGCAAATTAGACATTACATAGTCTAAATTGGGTCTAAATATTACTTAATAATTGTATTATTAGAGATACTCAAGATTTCAATTACTTTTTGTTCTTGTTAGAAAGGTCTCTTTGCCAAAAAGGAAAGAAACTTTTTTTTAAGAACATCTTTATTTTGAAAAACATTCATGAAAAATCCCCAGGATGAAACCTCTTGTAAAAAACGTGTGCAGTTAGCATTAGAGCAGTTCTAGTGGCAATTTGTATCTGAACTTTTGAAAAGAAGTCCAGATCAAATATGCTATTTTACTTAAAGGAATAATTGTCACTTCTTAATCTCATCTGATCAGTTGTGATTCAATTGAATTAGTATTCGAGAATCTAGGGATTTCTAAATATTCTTTTTCTAATCACTGAAGCTTAGGTTTCTTTTGAAAGAAAATTACTATTTAAATTAAAGAGTTGTAATTATCATTACTTTTAAATAACCCAATTAAGCCTCAACACCTTCCTGCCTTTGTTCACCTATTATTAAAGTAAAATACGCCTTGTAGCTCACTAAGCAACTGAATGAATTAAGCACTGATACATATATTGTGAATGCCACAGTGAAGTCTTCAAGGTGACAGCTGATCTCACCACCTGGATCTAGTCTTTTCTGCCTCCAAGGAAAAAGAAATAATGAAGACAATTCAGGGGCTACCATATTGGAAAAGACCTCCAGTTTGCCTATTCTAGGCAGTGGTTGCCTAGAAGTAGGGAACACCGAGTGGTAATCATGTTGGAAGTCTAGCTCACGGCTGGTTAAGAGCAGCATCTCTCACTGTACAGGAACTGATATTATTTAATGCCTTCACCAATGATATGAGTCATGGAACAGAGTCTACCATATCACATTCACAGAAGAAATCCAACTGGGACACGTAGTCAACATGCTGATGGGCATAGCTGCTATTTAGAGGGATCTTGACAAGCCAAAGAAATGAGCTGACAAGACCTTCATGAAGATCAGCAAATTTATTGTGCTTCCAACAGAATAACCCCATGCACCAATAAAGGCTGTAAAAAACTGGAAATTAACTTTACAGAAAAGTGCTTGAGGTCCTTATAGACAATTGAGCATGAATCACCAGTGTGCCCTTGTGGCAGTGAAGGCTAACTGCATACCGGGCTGCATTGGCAAGAGTGTAGCCAACAGGCAGGGGAAAAAGATTATTGCCCTCCACTCAGGACATAATGAGTCCACATCTGGACTACATCCACTTTAATTACTAGCTGTGCAAAAAAGACATTGGCAAACTGGGGGAAGTCCAATGGAAGCTACCAGGATGGTTAGGGAACTGCAGCACATAATGTGCAGGGGAGAGGCTGAAGGATCTGGGTTTGGAGAAGGGTTGTGGAATATCTAAGTCTTCAACTATCTAATGGGGTTATAAGGAAAACAGAGCCAGAGTCTTTTCTGAGGTGTACAGCAAAAAGATCAGAGGCAATAGCTATTAGTTGCAACAGGGAAAATTCCACTTTGCAATAATAATAATAATATTATCAAAACAAGGATAATAAAGCAGTGTTACAGTTTTCCCAGAAAGACTGTGGAATCTCCCTCATTGGAGACATTCAGAATTCAACTAGACATGACCCTGTGAAATTATATCTGACTTTGATGTTGGCCCAGTGTTGAGAAGTGGGGTAAAGATGAGGTCCAGGATTACTATGAACTGAAATTTTAACGTGATTTTATTATCAGAAATTTTAAATAAAAAACAAGGTCTCATCTGGAAAATAAACTGTCCAACTGCACAGGGAAAAAAAAATAAAATTAAGTCTTATTTAGTAAAATGTTTCTTTAAGACTTGAGGAATGAGGACCTGCATCTTTTCCAGTTGCAAGCCCTACTCTTTTAAGCAGAGGCAGAGTACTCAGTCTCCATTAATACAACAACTGTATGTATTGTCCTGGAGGATGATACTAGAGAAACAAGTGAATCAAATTTGCATACTTGCATATGGAAAACTGGTTGCATGTATGGATGATTTTGGTTCCCAAAACTGATGTTTCGTTAATGAGGTATAATAAATGAATACATAGATCTTGTTACATAATAAAATGAAACTTAATATTATTGCTCTTATTCATCTGTTACTTGTTTTATAAGCATTTTTTAAATCAGTAATGAAAATGATGATTTAAAAAGAAAGTGGCTTTTTCAGTGATAATGTTTCAAATATAATTCCAATATGAAAATCTAATTTCAGATCTTCAGGTAGTTAGCAAATACAAGCCATAAGCAAGTCAATGCCTCACATGTAGCGACACCTGTTACTAATGGAGAACCATGGCTGTCATAGATAAGTGCAGAAAGCAGGAGGCAAAATTAGCAACACAACAGTGAAACGCAAAGCTTTCTGATGGAATGATATGTCAAAACAGACATAGCTTGAAAGAATCAGAATGAAATGAGACAAAGAAAGTAAGAATTAATACAGAAGAGAAATTATTTTCTCTCCAGTTGTTTCTTTGTGATTTTTTCATCTATACAGAATATTTGCTTCTCAGTTTGACTCCCAAGCCTCAGACAAAAAAAAAGACAAGTGTGCAGGGGAGTTATTACAGACAGTCTCAGAAGTTCAAGAAATCAAAAACTGTGTTTTAGAAATTATTCTATTGCTGGAGGACAATTTTATTTCTTGAACAGACAACATCACTGCTGATTACCATCCTTCATAACTTAAAATTAATGTGAAACACATTTAAAATGAGCTTTACTTAAAATTATTTTGAGAGCCTACTATATGCCTCATCATGCCGATCAGCATGATTTTCTTTTGTTGCCAGCTGGAAAGAAATAAACATATTGACAGAGTATGTATTCCAAATGCAATAAAATTACACAGATAAATATCTATCAGAATAGCATTTACCCAGATGCTGTTTGTCTTAGTTCCACATCATAAAACAACCACACAGCAAAAGTAAATTGCACATTGCTTATTCTCCTGAATTGAGAAGAAACAGTGACTTAAAGTTAACTTAAATTGTAAAGAATTGGAAACAATAGAAACACATTGTTTGGAGTACACATTTCAAATGTATACATCAAAGTATATACTTTGAAATCTCTTTTTTTGTCAAAGGAGTTATTTCCAGTCTAATGGATGCCATCATAATCACTGTTATAAGCAAAATTTGTTTATTTCCAAATACTTAGGATAAGAATAAAATCACCTGCAATGAGACACTGTCATTCAAAGTCCTCAAAGAGGATACTGGGTAGTAGCTAAATTTCTGTCTTACAGATGCTATACTTTCTAAAGGAGCTTCTGGACTCCATGTCTATTAAAAGTTTTTGGAAATGCCTAATCTTCAGTTTACAGAAGGCTTTTAGAAACAACTTATGCAGAAACCTTAATTTACTTTTTCTCAGTACAAAACAGCCCTTCTTTCTACAACAGCACAAGGGGCCCTAGAAGCTCTGTAAAATAAGAGCAAAAGAAATCTGACACATGTGTGAAAACATTGAAGCCACGGTACTAGTCCTCTGTGTCTCGAAGAAACACCTGATTCTGCCTAACAATAACCATTTCATTAGACTTTCCCAGCTACTTTAATCACACATTCAAATCCATGAAGTTCTTAACCCAATTAATATTTAAACAAATATAAGTATATAAAAATATTTTTTCATCATTATCAACATGACTTTTTGAAACTAGTAAATTTTAGCTCAGAAATAATGTAGTGTTTCCAAACCAATTTGAATTTTTATCACTGAAATTCTGACCAATACTATAATAACATAAAAAGAAATTGACCTGGTCCCAATCTGTGTTCCTTTCATGATCTTCAGAATAACCTTTCAGATACTCTTCTTCTGTATGATTTCCTTTGACTGGAATATTTCTGACTCCAATATCTCTGATTGCTGTACTATAACGTCTTCTTTTGTGACTGTGAAATTGTCCATTTACAGTGCAGGTCTTTTTGGCTGCGAGCACATTTAGTAGTTGTTCCAGTTCTAGTAATTCATTAGAAAACAGATATGTTACCATGGGAAAATATACATTTAAAAAGATAAAATCACAAGCAATTGTTAAAATTTCATTGGTTTTAACATTCATTCAACTCTTCATTTTAATATTTTTTGCCTCCTCAGTTTGGTACCGTATGTGATTTCTGCTTTACATCTTAGGAGTTCAAGACACCTATATACTCAGCTCAACTTTTAAAGTTGTTTTAAACCCTACCTAATGTAACTTTTTAAAAGTGCTTTGAAAAGCTTGCAAAGTGTTGCTATTAGCAGTTACCACAAAAAAGGAAAAGTAGATGTCTTACAAAAAACCTTTAAATCTGTAATAGGCGCCTGAGTTGATGGTTTAGCTTCTTAAAGTGCTAAACATGCTGAATCTTTACAGAACTTGATAGCAGCTGCTATGAACACCTGTGCTTTCTATTTTATTTTTTTTTTTAATTATTATTATTTTTGACCACTTGCAACTCTCCTATGCTTCTGTTTATGGTTAAGTAGCATTTCTGATACGTCTTGCAATAAAGCTCCTGAAGAAAATAAACTTTGCATATTCCAGACTCACTAGGTACTAAAGTCAGAAAGCGAGTAGGGAAGCACAAACCATAAAGATGTTTTCAGGTACAGCAAGCAGATATCAGAGAGCATATGGTCACAACATAGTGATCTGTACCTATTTCATCTCTTCTAATGAGTTGTGTGCAACTGCAGTGTCTAACCTGGCTACTGTAAATGAATTATCCTATCTACACCTAAACGACTCTTGCAATGTATAAAGATCTGCATAAGAAGAAGTAAATGGGGCTCCAGTGAACTCTGTTCTCACAGCTAGATTGCCACTCTCAGAGCTCTCTTGGGTAGTTCAGACTGTGCTGAACAATTAAGTAATAAATTATTGTGATGGTACACATTTAATGATCTCAGTAACAATTAGCTTTACACCTCTCAGAGATTTAAAAATAAGTTCTTTTTCCAACCTTGTTTTTAAATTTAGAGCAGACTACTTAACATCTCTAAAATGAAATAGCATTGAAATCTAAAATTGAGTGTAAAAAGTCCTTTAGGCATTTAAAGATGGTTTGCATCAAATGTGTGTTGCAAAAGGCAAGGAATAAATAGCTTACCTGTCACTTGGAGTTCAGTGGTACTGTTTAAAGAACTGAAAATATATTTTATAAAGAACTCTGGGGACGGCAAACTTGCTTTCCCCATACAGACTCCTTGGAGAGCCAGAGTAATGATTAAAGCAGCAAGGTGTGGAAGAGTGTTTTGATCAGCACCATCTTTGTCCATTATATCAGCATTTTTCTCCAGAGTACTCACATCAACGCACTGAAATAAGGAGAAAACTGCATAAAGAGAGCCCTAGTGACCTCCATTCAAATAATCAGAGTGACAGGAGGAGAAAATGGAGAGAATGCTTTCACAGACAGCCAGGGTAGAAAAAGTACCAAGATTAAAGCTGTAATTGACAGCAAATGAGAAACAGGACATTTTCAGGAGAACAGACATAAACAAAAAATCCTGGAATTTTACTCAGTGTATGGGGAAGAAGTATAATCCTTCATCCAGGTTATTTTTGCTGTTATTTTCATGCTGTTTCTTTTATTCCTCTGCTCCTCTTCAATTGCATCTAGTTCTACTTCCAGAAAGCGGCAGAAAAGGGAGGAATTTTTGTTAAGGTACAATAAATTGGCTCAAATACAGACTTTAACTCTTTATATCAAGAATTCTCCCAATGTTTTTAGTTTCCTGTCTATTAAATGAAATCAATAATTTTTGTATGTGGCAACTATCTGGAAAGATACAATTCTCCAGATAAAGGATGATTTCCCAGCTGGGTGACCAGACAGGAGCAGCAGACACTTGTCTACATTCGTGCATGGACATGTGCAGGTCTGAAGCGAGAAAGCAATGTACAGCCCTCTCAGTTGTCTGGAAACTCATCCCAGCTTTCTTCCATTTCTGCCCACCTTGTTTATTTTCATCACAAACAGTTGGGGTTTGAGAAAGAAAAAAAACACCAACCAACTAAACAAACTAAAAAAAACCACCCCAAAACCTTAACTTTGCAAACATTATTAATTTGTTTCAAACCCATATTATCTAAATTGAAGTCAACTAGATAAGGCAGTACATTTTACTCATACTCATCTCTCTATATATATGCCTTAAACACTGCAGAGAGGAGGCTGGCATCTATTTTCCTCTCCATCCATTACACATTTAAATTTCCACAACCTAAATTTCATCTCTCATTTCAAATAATATATTAGGTGCTATGGCTGAGAAGAAGATACTTTCTGTGAAATCAAAACATATAAAGAGCCACTAAAAATGCTTTTACTACCCTGCATCATTGGCCCCTTACCGTAACTCAAATGTTGTGATTCGAAGCATTAGACTATAATGTTTTGAGTACCTTTCATAAAACCCTCTCTTGCTTCATGTCTGAGCAGTAAAGTCTCAGTTGCTGAACAGACTTGATAACTGATTATACTGCCAGCATAAACAAACAGACCACACAGTAAAGCACTTTATGGATTGTTATTCTATCTTGACATGCCAAATACCCACCGATGCCTCTTTACAGTTGCCCAGATACCATTGGAGTTCTTGGAAATCAGCACGTTCACCAAGACTCAGAACCAAAAGTACTGGTCAATGAATAATTTATGATAGGAAATGGTTACACAAAGAACACAGAAAGACAAACTGGAGGCCCTCAATATTCTGCTGCACAACCAGGACTCCTAGCCATCTTCTTCTGTGTAGGAAACTTTACTAAAGTATGGTGTAAATTATAACCTAATTATATAAAAAAGGAAAGGGCAAATTCAAACCTTGCAATAAACCAAATTTAACTGTATATTACAAACAGATCTCAGGGGTTTCTCAGAGGAGCTCAACCTGTACTTTAGGAGTTATCTAATCTGGCAAAAATTTATTTTATTGCCCATTACAAGGAAAACAATTTTTCTTTAGATAGCGAACTTTACAATATTATCCTTTTATTTTACAGACCCTACTTGAGCTAAGGAATGATAAACAATGGTGTGAAAAATCGCTTCATGTTGCCTGACTTGAAAAGGATGGGGTTTTTTGCTGGATATACCTCAATATGCATTTAAAAAAAAAAAAAAAAAAAAAAGTTTGAATTTAAGCTTATCTGTATGAGTTGCCATACAAGGCATATTCCTGCTCATAGAAAATTAGTCACAAATGTATGTGTCCCACCTGTAGGAAGCCAGAATATCTTTGGACAGATTCCTTATTCGAACCCTGCTTTGGATGGACATGGAAGTGCAGGGGTTGGTAAGGATTTAATCCCTAACAAAATGATTCATCAAGCCAGATCAGTTTTGGAGCTGTTCTGTATACCATTTGAATACCAGCTAGTATATCTAAACTAATAAATACAAGAGATGAGAAAGTACTTTCTGCCTTTGAAGCCAAGTGCAGGTCTTGCATCTACACAGCTATGCTCTTTTCCATATGCCTTAAGCAGGGTAGCTGTATCTAAATTGCCTTTTGGGGATGGTTCATAATATGCATATCTCCTCAACCATGTCTCAGCAGACTCTGGAAGTGCACATGCTAGAAGGAAGTCAAGGAGAAAGATAGTATTAAACAGCACACTCAACAAAAGACTGATGTTCAGCCTGTGCTCTCCTACTGTTATTTACCAGTTTTCTGGAGGGTCATAACACTGACACAATGAACTAGCTTAAAGGCGCTATATCAGTAATAAATACGAAGCTACTTTTATGTTTTCTTTACCTGGGTTTCAGAAGTTTTAAAATGTTGTCTTACTGCAGCCAAAATGTCTTCAGTTTCATTCCGTGAAAAATAATAACAGTCTTCATCATGTCTTAAACTAAGCATACTCTGTAGGTAAAACTTATAATCCTTATTATTCAAGCTGAGTTCTGAAGAGCATGCATCTCTACGATGAAGAATGTAGTAGAGAAGAACAAGAGAAATTCTCTCAAAGACTTCTTCACTGAGATAGTCTTCTGAATTTCCACCAGCTATTAGCAATAAAGCATCTGGTTCAAGGCACTGAAAAAATAAAAATAAATGGAAATTCAACTCAAGCAACACATTGCCAGTCATCTGCCAATACAGTGACAGAGGAAAACAGGAGAATTCAACTCTTATATTTAAGGAACTGAACCTAAGATTACGCAGCAGCAAGCTGATGGAATGCCAGGAGGAGGGTGCAGGTAAGTCGTTGCAGTTCCATAGTGGCAAGATTACACTGTGTTTTTTTCCAGATCCCCTTGTGTTTTAAAGAAATGTCAAGTATCAAAGGGATTTAAGATTTACTACAAACCAGGATTAACTGATCAATCATTGTAGCAAACTAAAAGCCTTCAACTGGCTTCAACGGCTTATATTTCTGGTTATAAATATATTAGATAAGCACTAGGGCTACTAAAATTTTCAATAGTGCATTCTATATGCATTTATAAGACAACTACTGTATCTGGGCTATAGATATTTTCCGGTATGTAAACAGAAATTGTATCATATTCAGTGCACTGTTAAGAGACTTAGTTGACCCTGCAATTATACAGCTATTTTTATTTTTTCTCAATGAATTCTGTTAACTGGAAAAATCTGGTCCTGTGCAGAGAGCCTGCACAAAGTCTCAACACCATTTAGTTCTCTGGATGCATTTCAAGAGGGGCTGAAATCATATTCTTACGTTGTGCAGACTTTCTGTCTGAGCACAGATTTTTTAATATGTATATTATTAAATATGTATATAAACTTTGCAATTTTTCTTGATACACTTTCCAGAAACTTTTGCCAGCTCAAGCAAAAGTCTTTAAAATTAGACCAGAAGACTAATAGAGCTCTATGTCATGCTATGAGAAGTAAGATGCTGGATCCCAGAATAAAGAATCTTTCTTGAAGAGATCCTGTAACTATTTTCATTCATTGTGTAGCTGCTTTATTCCAACTGGCTACTTTTGCAGCATGTTATAGGCGTGGAAGTTAATCTTAACTATTACTGTAGAGCAGCCAGACTGTACATTTCAGAGAACAAAGTACAACTTATGATGGTACCATGGGATGTTCAAAGCTGTACTTTAATAAATTCATGAATCCAGACAGAATCTAGTTTGTCAGACTAAATTGTTTGTGCCTGGAAGCATGATGTGTTGGTTGGTGTGTCTCACTTTGTATGTTAGTTCATTTTCCTACACAGAACCTGAGTAGAATCAAACGCATTGTCTTGTTCAGAAACCAGTGTTCCCTGGAGGAATTGAGGGAACTGCTACTTTTCAATAGAAACGATTCTAACAAAAATTCTCACAAACAATCTAAACAAGATCTGTAATTCTTTTCCTAATGCATGTCTCCGAGCATTAGTATTTGTACTAGGAGGAATATAGCTATCCTGTTTTCTGTCCCCAAAGCCCTCAAGTTAGTCAACTAGTCTTTTCAAAACCTCAGTAATAATAAACATACTGCATGTAGTGGAATATTTTCAAAGATTTCTATAACATTTGAAACCCCAATAAGGATGAATTGTAATCACTGAAGCTGTTTGCTCTTGCAAGGAAAATGACTGGAAAGGACATTGCTAGTTGGAAGTAAGCAGGTTCATTGCAAATGATGCAACTACTGCATAGTATATTGGTAGCCCTTAGAGGATAAACCTTAGGGAGATATCGAGAATACAAATTGCTTCATCACTGGTTATTTTGCTGTTACTAGTATTTTACAACCATAACCATCTGCATGGTCTTGCTTTAGAAATGCTTATTTGCTGGGCAATGAACCTCAGCTACTCTCAGTTAGAAGACAAGTTAGAAAACAATATCTTACCACTGCAAGAAATACATGAATTGTGTTCTTAGGAGGTAAGGAAAAAAAAAAAAATTCAAATGCCATTCAATAGCTTCCAGCTCCTGTCCAAAAAGTCCTTGGGCCAATATATAACTACAACCAAAAACCGGTCTAAAAGAGTGTTGAACTTCACTGCTTTTAAATATCCATTGGAGATATCATTAACAAAAATAAATCTGAAAACAGTCATGTACTATGACCAGAATCCTGGATTTACAAGGGAAAGTTGACTCTGAAATCAATTAGTTATTTCCAACAAATATGGGAAAGAACATGCCAAGCTAGGGTGCGGCATTTTTTTCAAATGTTTTTGATCTTGAAGGATAGTGCTTCTTGCAGTTTTTGCTATCTTGGTTTACCAAATCATCTTGGAAGATTTCATCATGGTGGTGTGTGGGCTGCATGTGATGAAGATATCATCTCTCATGGATTTTCCATAGAGAATTGTGATCTTGTGGCACTGTCAGTGCAGAAGATGAGCAGTCCTACTGACACAGCCAACATGAGAAGTACTGAAAATGGTGAAAAACCTCAAATTCTTCCTCCAGGAAATTTCCAAGATGAAGCCTACACAGAGCGGAAGACCTGACCAGGGTAAGATAGTTTCGTTTCCATCCAAGGACACAGAGTGCATGCTCTCCACAAATACAGGAAAAAAATGCAACAATTGAGAAGTGAAACTGAGAGAGAGAACAAGAAGGTTTAGACCCCTGCTTTGTGAAGTTTAGGAAGACTCTATACTCATTACTTTTTAATACATTATCAGCTTTTTATCTGGGTCCGTGTCTGGTACACATCCATTGCCTGAATGTGCAAAGAGAAAAACTGCATGATCTCCTTCATGAAAATTGCCCATTTAGGGAACAACAAACACTTGCCTTATTTATGTATGAAATTCACATTGGGGTTAATACGATAAGTGGGAGTATTTGCAGAAAGGGCCAGGTAAGCAAGTAGATTTCTACTGGAAGGGAGGAAAAGTTCTCCATTACATTGACTTGGCAGATTGCCATGAATAGTGTATTGTGAAATCATTCACCTTTTTGACCATCCTCATAATTCTGATAGAAAATGACACTCTGCTAATAATAAGTCACTGAACAATGTCAGAGCTAGAGTAACATTAATCAAAGCCAAGACTGACCAAGCCCTTTGCAGTCCCTTTAGCTAAACTGCTCACTCACCACTGTCTCCATCCTACCAGCACCTATGATGTTATTAGACTTGTTCCTTTCTTAGTCAAATGGAGAATCAGTTCTGAAAGCATTCTAAACTCAACTAGACAACCAAACCTCTGTGAAGCTGTACCCAGAACTTTTTGCAGTTTCAGTTTGAATTTGTAAATTCTTTGTTCTGCCTTTGAATTTCCTTGACCTGAACTGATTACCAAAACCCTCCCCTAAATCTTGACTATTTTGGTGAAGTAGCCCATAAATCTGAGACAACCCAGTCCGGGTTT
Organism: Psittacula echo; assembly: GCF_963264785.1. Lineage (NCBI taxonomy): Eukaryota > Metazoa > Chordata > Aves > Psittaciformes > Psittacidae > Psittacula > Psittacula echo. Next base: position 39,119,868 of record NC_137737.1, on the reverse strand, counting down.
CATTTTTTATGATCTAAAATACAGGTGGGCAAAAAAAAAAGTGGCAGAACTGGTCACCAGTTTTTACATATGCATTTCCACAGTGGAAATCCTCTGTGTCCCAAATTCAAGCTTTCATAGTTAGATCGAGGTAAAGGAGAAAGATCTTTGTTGGAAAATAAACACTTGCTAACTTTTAAAGGAAAATTCTTAGTGTTATGCAACTGAAACACAACATTTAAAGGAATGCCTGTCATGTTTGGAATACTTCTTCATAAGCTCAAAAAATAAATAATAATGCAGAATGAAATTATTAAAGCAAGGACAACTTCCTGCTGAAACAACAAGCCCTTTACATGTTTAGGTTTTATATTCAGGAGAGTATCACTCTAATAAATGATTTTCAAACTCGCTGACAGTCCTGTAAATATATCCCTCATTAATTGAAGCACTAACCAGATTACAATCCTCTTGCATGCCATAAATCCGCTGTGGGCACTCAGTTCTCTCCAGTAACATTTTGACCAGTTCTTGTGAATGGTTCATGTGGAGCTCAGTATTGTCAGCTGAAAGAACGCGTAAAACTTCCATCAGATAGCCTCGGCTGGGAGCATAGCTGCCATTCTGCCCATGCTCTTCCCCAAGCTGTCCTTCAGCAATGAGCACGCTGAATATGAAAGCGGAACATACCATCCCAAGGGCTGGGTGCTTGGTCAGAAAACACATCTCCTTTTCCTGCAGTGTGTGATCTGCACTGAATGTTGGACTGTTGTTTGCACTTCACAGCTCAAACTTGAAACCTGAGGAACCTGAATGGTAAAGGGGGAAAAAAAGACCAAACAACCCAACCCTTTAATTAGTGTGAATGCAATATGTTTGCAAGGATTTATTAATTGGTCGGCTAAGCTGATTTGCAGTGACAAGCCGTTTTTGAACAACAGGGAGCCTGTAAGGGCTTTACAGTCCAGAACAGCAGGAAACTAAGACAACCATGGCCTTAAAACTTCTGTAGAATTACCAACGAGAGGTTGACTGAAAGTGCCCTTCTCTTCTCTTAAAAGTAAAGTGTATGGTTTTCATTTCAGTGCTATGCTATTGCATTCACTAACAATCCTCTTCAGTAAGAACAGGAAAATACCATAGCTTTCACTGTCTTTCCATTATGAAACAGGGGTTTAGTAGCAAAAATAGCTTTAAATAAAGATTACTAGTCTAATTCTGATATGAATGTGCAGTAATTATGTTACACGAATATTATATAGAGCAAGTTTTATTTTCAATACACTTTACCAATGTTACCAAACTCTAACTATACAACAAAAACCAGGAATGAACAGGGTGTATGTAAAAATTAGTGATATTTTATGATCAGATGAAAGAAATACAAAACTGAGGTCATCATTTCATTCACAGAACTTGGTAAATAAAGACAAACACACCAGAAGGAGCAAGTTTAACTTGTTAATTCTAGATGTAAAAGACATTTTGTACTGTAAATCTATCTTGTCACTATCTTTCTTAATATACCATCACGTCTGCTTTAATAATAATCTAACTCAATGTCAAAGAGCAAGAGACATAAAAGAGTTTCACTTCTGTTTTCCATGAAGAAGTTTTGATTTTATTCATGGGCAGATGCTGGCAGTGACCTACATTTTCAGATGATAATGCACATGTGTTAAACAGCTACGTAAGTTCAGATTCTTTTAACTGCAATATGATATGTGTGTCTTATTTTAAAGACAACTCTGCTAGCCAGGTTTGAAAATTAAAAAAGAACTGCTAAATTAAAGTTGGCATTCACTCAGATAAAGGTTAGTATGTTTTCAGAAGCTAGGAAAACTTTTGGTATTTTGATCTACTTCACTGTTAGAGATTAGGAATATGCATCTTTGTTACGAGGAAGCACTTTTTTCTAAACATTATTTTCTTACCTTCTGAAGGGAAAAAGAATGCTTGTGTGTTTAGCTTTGTGGCCTTCTGAATCCTTAGAAGTATTTTAGCTGCTGGAAGTCCAATGTTTTTAAAATTCCTTGATGGTGCTCTGGAAGCTGGAGAGGATTAGTTTATTGCTGCCTTGAAAAGTTTTCAGTTGCTATGGAGAGAGCTGCTCTTAAGGTAGCAATGGAGGTGGATAGGAATTAGAACATGTTCTTCTTGGCAAGTTCTAAGCATCGTGTTATTGAATGGATTTCACATATTTTAGTAGATATCATTTTATGTAAACAGTCTATTTTAGCAGTGCAAGATGTACAAAATCTACTGAAGAATGTATTTCATTGTGATGGATAATACATGAAAGCACTCTGGTTTCTACATTTCTAAATTAGCCAACTAATTCTATGACAAACCTGACTTTTTTTTTTTTTCATCAGAACATTAATTCTTTTTGCAAATAGGAGAACAGAAGGGAAATAGAAACCTTTTCAAGCACCTCCATAGAAAAACTGTACTTTTCTTTGTGAAACACTGTCCATAGAGAACAGGCTCTTTCATCCCCATTTATTCTGTGCCACATTTGCAACCATTAAAAAAGCTGGGATAGCTCAGACTGCAGTGAAAACAATTTCTTCCACCCACTCAGATTTTCCAGAGGGATGCCGTTACAAAGTCGACATTTACGGCACCATGCCATTACAAGAGCATTGCACAGGCGGTTGGTTAAAACTGTCACATCTGACAGTTTTCCACAGCAACAGGTATGCCAGTCATAGCCCTCTCCCACCTTCCAAACCTTCAGTGCAGTAAATGAAGAATTACTATCTCAGTTGGCTTAACAGTGGAGCAGTAAGCCTGTAGTAACAGAAACATCATAATTCCCATTAAAGCTAGATTGACAAAAAATCCTGGGTTCTAAAATGCCAGTAATATTTCTTACAAGGTAGTGAGCTTAACGGGAACAGCCTTGTTTTAGTAAGGCTGAGAACTGGCAACTGATACTCACTATAAAAGAAAAAAAAACATTAAACTGACAACACCAGTTTGAGGGAAATGAAAAATGCAAACAAATATTCTCAAAAGTTCATGGAAGTATGTGCAAACTCTTGTGTGACCAAGACTCGGCATTTTAAAAATCAGTCCTACTAATAGATACTCAAGTACAAAAACCACCTCATATTTGTATCAAAGTATATTTTATTTTACTTAATAAGTTACAAAAGATATTTCTCAAATTTTGCCAAATACACAATTTCATGCAAACAAGAATTACAGAAATTTTCATCTCCAGTATTTATTTTTATATAAATGACTGAAAAGCAGAAACACATGATAATATGCATCTCCACTAGCTTTTATATAATTTGCTCTGTGAAACAAAGCTAACTATGTCCAGACTTGTTCCACTAATAAAAATAATTCCTCAGATAATGAGGGAATAGCTTCCAGCATTTAGTTCCAGGGATTGCTCAATCTCCAAACAAACACAGAATAGGTTTATCTATGTATAACTTGGTGTTTTGTATAAAATTACAGATTAAAACGAAGAACTTATTCTATCCAATTAAAGTGTACAAAAAGAGGGTGAATTTTTTCAATTTATTGAGAGAAGCTAACATTTAAAAACACATTTGATGATTTATAACTACTGAAAGCTGCTGAGAGAAGATTTACATAATTATACTGGCTATATCTTACATTAACATTTATACGACAGAGTGGTGGTAAAAAAAAAAGGGGAAGCGTTCAGTGTATTAAAATGATAATTATGGGTACAGGGTACTATGGCTGATTTCAAAGGAGAATTCACTTCCCTTTTCAAGTGTTGCAAACCTCCTCTAGCTTGTAAATGAGTTTCTCAGTGGTGGCAAAATCAGTGATGGTGACTCAAGCCTCAACCTCTTTTACCCCTGACATGAGAGCACTACCCGTGCTTTTCCATCACCGTCAAAGAATTTTTCTGTCTACACAGAATTTGGATTGCTACTTTTGAAGTAATTACTAGCATCAATTGCTATGTCCTTTTCTCAAACTCTTCATTAGTATTAGCATTTTTCCTCTACTACCTACCTATCTTGATGTGTCAACTGATAAAATGGAGCAGGGGTAATAACAGAGCTGTGCAGTTAGACGACTATTAGAAGCTCACTAAGATACACAGACAGAAAAAAATCACTAGTACAGGTTAATGTCTTAAAACCTCCCGAATCACCTATCACTACTATTGTTCTCTCACGTGGTTTGCAACGTTCCCTCGTAAGTCCCTGCTATTTTGGTTCAAATTCAATTGCATGTCTTTCAGTGATTTTTATTAAAGGGGGGAAAAGTCCGGGCATAATGCTTGTAAGTCAGTGACCCTCTGCTTAAAATAGAATGATAAAATGCATGGAAGAAAGAGTCCTCACAGAAACTGAAGAACTGGGGTAACTCAAATGGAAGTAGCTCACCATTCTAATATGACAGACTGCATATTGCAAAACCAGAGGCATGATGAACTTCCTGATTAAATAAGCAAATGAAACCTTATTTTTATTCCATTCTACACTTAGCTAAGGACCTTGGCATGATCAAACATGGATCTGAGCTCAAGAATTTACAGAGATAATTGGTCATTTTCAATCATTTTATCAGTTGCCATGGAGGTATACTTTCAAGAGAGTAACTGATTGCTGAGAGGCATAGGTACACGTCTCAGAAAAGTAAGTAACACAAGAAACATGACAAGAGGAAGAGTGATAAAAATAGGAACTTTTCAAAAAATTTTATTTTCATTTCATGATTGGATTCATGATCTCATACAACCACATATCAAATTTGCTCCACACACAAATGAAATATTTTATGGCTTAGAAAGCTCACATAGTATTATCCTAACTTACATGCTAGTGAACAGAAGTGAAGGCAATTTCCAAATGTCATAACCAGACACAGAACATGATAAGCACATGCAGCAAGCCTTCTTTGATTTTAAGATTTTTACTGATTTGCTTTTAATTTTAAGTGAACCAGTAAGATTTACTGCAGCTTGTTTCTCCCACCTACACACCTGCTGCAAGAAAAAAAAGTTGCACATTCACAAATGCCATGAATAACCGCATGTTGCAATTAACTGTTTTTCAACAGATCCGTGAATGAACTACATCAGAATAGGAAAACTCTTTAGAGAACTCACTTTGAGATGACAAGGACATTTCTGAGAGTTCCACCAACCTGACAAATGCCTGAATTGTATTTATACAGCGGAATGGGAGAGGATGGAGGCATCATTTTAGCAAGACTCCTGCTGAACTTCACAGATTACTGAGAAACGCAGCTACATAACTCTTATTCTTTAGATACTGTATAACTTGTTTTGATAGACTGTGCAATTGTGTTCTTTGCCCTTTTGCCAATCACAGCAATCATGGCAAATAGAAAAGAATCCTGTGGTACTGTAGATTTCCTCCATGTTATTAATGTGATATGTGCACATTGCTATAATTACTGGAGTAGGCAGCATATTGACACATGAAAAGGCTACATTTTACATGTAATTTGTATAGATTTTCAATATATAAAGCATGTTTGCCAATGAATTAATGCCAGACTTCTGCAATAAAAAATGCTAATGCTTTAAAAATTACCACAGTCTATTCACCTTCGTTGGCCTCACATGTCAATCCTAACAATATCACATATATTAAGATTGCCAAAGAATTAAAATAAATGAATGCTATTGAAATTGTCTGAGTTAAATCTATTCGCAAAGTTACATATATTAATATATGTCTGTCATGGTTTAAGCCCAGCCGGCAACCCAGAACCACGCAGCTGCTTGCTCACTCTCCTCCCCTTCCTCCCCCCACTCCTGGAGGGATGGGGAGGAGAATTGAAAGACTGTAACTCCCATGAGTTGAGATAAGAACAGTCCAGTAACTAAGGTATAACAGAAAACCACTACTGCTACCACCAATAATAATAATGATAAGGGAAATAACAAGGGGAGAGAATACAACCGCTCACCATCTGATACCCATCTCGACCTGAGCAGTGATTTAACCCTTCTGGGTAACTGCCCCCACTTTATATAGTGGGCATGACGTGCTGTGGTATGGAATACCTCTTTAGTTAGTTTGGGTCAGGTGTCCTGTCTCTGCTTCCTCTCGGCTTCCCCTCCTCCCTGGCAGAGCATGAGACTCACAAAGTCCTTGGTCAGGGTAAACATTACTGAGCAGCAACTAAAAACATCGGTGTTATCAGCGCTGTTCCCAGGCTGACAATCAAAAACAGAGCACTGCACCAGCTACTAAGAAGGAGAAAAATGACTGCAACTGCTGAACCCAGGACAATGTCTCTGGAACAAGCCTTGTATTAGTGTAGGATTGCAAAATTCACCTGTTAGCTGAAAGTTTCCTAAGACCTGGGAATCTAGTTACATTAAAAATAGCTTATATGAGTAACTAAAAGAAAGTGTTCACTGATATGGAAAGTGTGATCTAAAACCTCATTAATTGCCCCCCATCTTACTACAGACTTCTTTTTCACACAACCTCACCATTGCTGACTATCTAGCTGTGCTTCAAATAAAACCAAAATCCCAAAAGCCATCAGTACTATTCAAAGGTAACTTTAATTATAATAAGAACATAGTCACAGTAGGTGATGTAAGTATCTTGGGCAAGGAAAAGAGGAAGCTTCAGAAAGAAGTATATGATGCTGCTCATTTTTAAGTTAAAAAACATATGGGGAAAAAATGCTCTTGTGTTCATACCTAGGAACTTAAGTAGCCTAGCTTCACTGAAGGTATCTAAACATTAAACAACACTGCCTGTTGTTTGGTTATGTCCTGGAGCATAATCAGACTCTATTATGTCTATTGTTTGGTTCTCCTTCTTTGGGTTTCCAAAAGACACAGGGCAAACACCCCACAAGTTGATTTTACTAACAATGTTTCATCCAGTACAAAGCATTTACAGTCCAACTAAATAAGTAGAACTATAAATGTAAATATCTCAAATGAAATAGTATGTGGTATTATTGCATAGAACACCAAGTAATATTTTAAATGAAAAAAAAATAAGGTTTTAAAATTGAAAAATAACCTTTCAACAGTTATGATATTTACCTTAAAGGAAACTTGTGTATCTTACGTTGCTGCTTCAGCCACTAAGTTCTAACCCCAACATACTGGAATGTTCCTTTCTTGTTGGATAGTCATCTTATGCTCAAAAAACATTCAAAAGTCCCTTTATGTAACTTTTCCTACTTCATACAATATTTTATATATAATTTTTACTATTATAGCAATTAAGAAGTGTTTACTCACATGGCTTTTGATTTTCAAACTATGACTCAGTGTTCAGTTGCTCTAAAGAAATTCTTCTTCAGACAACAGGGAGGAGTCATTGCAAGCAAACACCATGGTAACTGTTGCACAAGAGAAGACTGATGGTCCTCAAGGCCTTCAAGACTACCTAAAAACAAAGGAAAAATAAGTTTCTGGGTCATGAATAAAAGCCAGGGTGAGGGGAGGGAAGAGAGCTTCTTTTCCTCCTTTGTTTAAATTCAGGAAGTTTGTAGGTGGCACCAGCACTAAGAATAGCTTACAGAATAGTTGAGTGACTAGATAAGCTTCAAGTAACAGCTACTGAAAAAATAAAGGTGAAAAGAAAAAAAGAAAATCCGAGAAGAGAAGGACCCTGAAAAAAACAGTATTGATAAGAAACAAATAAATTTAATCAAATACAAAGTTCTTCACATTACAACAAACCTAGTTTCCACCTTTATTAAAACTACTGAGCAACTAGTATCTCTCCCATGTAACCCAGTATTATACCCACGGTCTGAATGTTTGGTAACAAGAGAAGTGAGAAGGGAGTTTTCTGTCATAAGAAATGCTCATACTTCATGAAAGATTTTAAAGTTGTTTATCTGTATATAACCATAGATAACCTAAAACCCATATTCACAATGAATGCATACATACAGCAAATAAAAAATCACCTTTGCAAACACAGTTTAACACAGCATTGCTCTATCCAATTTAGGAACAATTCCTATTTTATCATCAAGAGGACACACTGTTCATTCTGCTCAGTGTTGGCTACAGAATTCTTTGTATAGAATCATAGAATAGTTAGGGTTGGAAATGACCTTAAGATCATCTAGTTCCAACCCCCCTGCCATGGGCAGGGACACCCCACACTAAACCATGCTACCCAAGGCTCTGTCCAACCTGGCCTTGAACACCATCAGGGATGGAACATTCACAACTTCCTTGGGCAACTCGTTCCAGTGCCTCACCACCCTCACAGTAAAGAACTTCGTCCTTATATCCAATCTAAACTTCCCCTGTTTAAGTTTGAACCCGTTACCCCTTGTCCTGTCACTACAGTCCCTGATGAATAGTCCCTCCCCAGCATCCTTGTAAGCCCCCTTCAGATACTGGAAGGCTGCTATGAGGTCTCCACACAATTTTCTCTTCTTCAGGCTGAACAGCCCCAACTTTCTCAGCCTGTCTTCATAAGGCTATCATTATTTTCACTAGTTCCTGGAACAGAATTGCTGTATTTTAATATTTTAATAATTCTTCAGTGAATTTAGCATCTCTTTGCCATTGGTTGTTTCCTTAGTTGTAGAAGAAAACAATTGTGGGTTCAGTGTTTATTATGCTAAGAAGCACCAGAATAACTCATCATACTGAGGTGAGATATTGGTATCCTTATTCTTTTCCTGTCCTGTAAATGACTATTCAAAGCAGCTTATCAAATGTATAGGAGATCTCATGATGGGCAACAGGAGTGCTCATCTACATAAGTATTTTATCATTTCTGCATATTCTCTGTACACAAATGTATATACAAGCAATATGAAACAAATCAAAATAATATGAAAGAACAATAAAAATCCCTATATCTGATTCAACATGATTATTCTGTTTCTTATATAAACACAACAAGGTTTTCTCTCCACTTTCTGAATTCACCTGATAAGTACGTGTGATAATAACTGTAATTATTCCCAATGAAGTATCTTTACAATAATATTAGATATTTTCCATCTTTCCTTTGGTTATGTGCATGAAAAGATTACATTTGCCTCTTTTATGATTACACAGTCTACATACCTTGTAACTCCTGTGGACGAGCAATACATGCAGGTCTTAATCCTTCATTATTTCCCATCCTAGAAATTCTTGTTATAACCCTGTAAAAAATGCTTATCATGTAGTGTTATTTTTTACATCATGCCTAAAACTCCATGCATCTAATTCTTTCTGCATGAAGACGAGTATCCTCTGTAGCCAATTTCTTCAGCAAACTTTATGCCAAAAATAATTTAAGAAAGTATAAGAAAAGTCTAAAGACTTGAATCTTGGAAGATCTCTCTAGCAACCTATTGCCAGGTCAATCAATCCCTTTTCCAAAGTAACCTATAACCTTCTATATTTTTACCCAACCTCAATTTTTCCATGTCCTTCAGTTTAATAAGTAATTTCCTAGTTGGTACCACACCACATAGTTATACATAATTGTTATAGTGACGTCCTGTAGATCAACTGCATCTGCGTTATCTTGGATAAAAACCAGTAATTTAAAAACAAACAAAAAAAAAATTTGACATTCCTAGTAGTTTATTAATTAATTCCTCTTTACCAGCTTTTGAATAGAAGCAATGGCTTATTTTTAGCAATAACCATTTCTTTTTCATAAAAGTAGAAAGTCACAAAATACAGAATTAGATCTTTCTAGTTGTATAGATGCATTGAATAAATTAAAATATTGAAAATATAAAATACTCAATATTAAAAATATTGAACATATTGAAAATAAAACCAGTGGAGATGTAGATTACAAAAAAAAAGCTTTAACATAACATGTAACTATGCTGCATCAAAACAGTTGGCAGTAGAAGTACTTTTTAAATTCTTTTTATTGTACTCAGACTGTTTGTAGGTAAGTAAATTTTTATTTGTGTCTGTTCTGGAAGTTACTAAAAATATATAAACATAATCAGCCAAGCTGAAATGCAAGTTTGCTCCAATCCAAACCAAAAGAGCAGGGTAGTACGCTAACTCTCTAAAGACAGTGACTCTATTCCCACTAGACTGCTGTTTCTGAAGAACTGAAAGCCAGTTAATGAAATGTTGTTCAACTTTTGAAGGTAGCAGCACTGGCATAACCCGGGCTCCAACCCGTTCTCAGACTGCTTTTCTGGTTTCTACTTGTTTTATCTATGTTATATACAATGCTTATTGACCATACTTATAAATTATATAGATGGTACCAGTTAATATCAATGCAAACACATGAAGGCCTGCGAGTTGGAAAGCAAATTTCAAGCATGGACCTTGGACTCCTTCTTTGTTAATCATCTCAATAACATCAGCTCATTGCCTAAACACATTTCGCCATCTCCAGAAAGTGAATAAAGCTACAATAAGGGTATTGTATAGGATATTTTTGCAATAAGGCTATTCTCATGTCACAAGCAATAATGGGAAGCTCATTTCACTTACTAGTGAAGACACATGTAAGGATCCTAGCCATGCTGACAGTGAGCAGGAATAAACAAATAAATAGTGGTAATGCAGATACATTTCAGAACTAATACAGGATACTTGGTTTCAGGGCTGAAGCCCTTCTCTGGCAGATACCAGAAGAGAACTTACTCTAAAGCAGCTGGTAGTAGTGTATGTGTCACACCAGTGGGCCCTAAATTTCATCAAGCATAGAAAGCCTTATAATACTCAGCTGCAAATGCTCACTCAGAAGCCTTTGTAACAACATCACTCATTGTGATGTTGGTTGGTATTTTAAGCCTTAATTACTGATTTTGAACTGTTACCACCCAGACAATCTAGGACTAATCAGTACCTGTAATCTCCCACACACTGTTCCAAGAACTGCTTGCCTGCATTTTCTATTTAGTTCTAATTATAATGTCCTATATAGGAAACACGAACAGCCTGTATTACAGTTGTCTTTTCATCAAGATAATAATTGAAAATTTAAAGTAAATAGCTGTAATATTGAATGTTTGTACCCACAGACCACTTGCTTATCTCAAAGATGCTCCATGCTGTATAAATTCCACTGTCCACTCCCTGAAAACATGCTTTACTGAAACTATGCTTTTTCAAAAACTCAAGGTAAGTTGGAAATTTCCTATAAGAAATTATAGTACCAATAAGAAATTACTTTCTTCTCAGTTTTGCATGTATAATTTCTATTCAATTACGTGGAAGGATTTCAACCTATGTTTTCCAATTCACGCTTTTAAGGACAGAGGAGATCATTTAGGATCATTACACAGTCTGGCATTAAAGCAGGACAAAAAAACTATACCCAGGAATTTCCGAAATAAACTCACTGTGGGTTTGCATTCTAAGACATATTTATGTACAAAATTCAGCCCTTATCAAAATCTTCATCAACAGGGAAGTTATTTCAGAGCTTTATTACTCTCACGTTTAAAATGTATGTATCATACTTCCAGTGTGGATTTGTTTAGCTTCAGGTACTTCACCTAAACTTCAGCACAATTAAACATCCAATACAGTAGAAAAACTGTTACAAACATAAGCAGATGCTGACCATTATCATTATGTGTCATCCTTTCTTTTTTTTAAATATTGAGAGAAATGTTAGATAGCATTTGATCAAAACCACCCTCCTGAAAGCCTATTCTGATATTTAACAATTTGCCATTCACAATTCATTTAATTAAATTAATATTGGTTTATGGCATCTCACAAAGTTGTTTTTTTTTTAAATTGCAGTCATTCAGGAATATGATGAGAGTTTCATAGAAGCCTAGGCTTCTGCACCGTTACCTCTGTCAGAGAAGATTATTGTCTTATGAAATACATATCACAGTTGGTTTGTCTTGATCCATTTCCCATATGATCATATTGATTAGTATTAACTATGTTACCCTCCTTTAACTCTTCACTAACTGTGTTCTACAGTGCTTTTCTCTGCTTGATGTCTGGTGAAATGGTCTTACAGTCACCCTGTTTACCCCCATTGAAATATTGAAACAACTTAAGCTTTTCTTCCATTCTGCGAAACTTCATCATGTTCCAAGACATGTTATTTTAAAAAAAACAAACAACAACGGGTTAGAATGCTCTGTAACCAATGCTGTTGGCTAAGTATATGCTACCTTGTCTGGCAAATGTAAAATAATTATTTGGTTATGACAGAGTAGAAAGTATCTTTATATAAAAGTAAGGCATTGCACAAACTATTTCTTTCCAAAGCTAGCATACTAACACACATACTTTTACTTCTCTATCAGTGATAGTGGCCTTTAATTTAGAACTAGGCTACATAGGTTTTGGCAAGTGTGCTAATTGTAATTTTAGGAAGTTCTGAAACGCTAATTTCAAAGCACTGTGCTAAGGATAACGTGTTCAGCTTAAAGATTAAAAAAAATAAATATTTAAATTATATTTATAAGGCAAATTCTTATTAGCTCCCATACCAGTAAACTATTTAGGCAGTCTTGAGTTGCAGTCCATGCTAACTCTCTGCTGAGCAAGAGCTTGTACTTTGATTTCACAGCTGGGGATTTCTACTGAAGTGCTCAATGTGAGTAGCTTGGAAACACCAGAGGCAGAAACTTTCCTGGAACTGAGGGTCTGCTACAAGCAAATTGTATGCTTGGTATGACACTAACCAAGCTTACTGGAGCTCTGCTCTTGTTTCCCTTCTCCCTTCTACACACTTGGAAATAGATAATGAAATATGCAAGAAAAACAGTTAACTTCCCTTTTCCCCACTCCGCTTTTTAAACATAAACACACAGACAAATTTGAAAAATCAGAAATGTAAAGCGTAATCATAGTTTTCACAAGTTACTTAGATGAACCTGAAGTATTTATTAACAATTAGATACACTTGCTTACACTTAACATAAAATCTGCAGCCCAGTGTAAGGTCCAAAATAGCCAAGTAGAACAAGTCAATGGCTGGCACTCATAAGCTGGAAAAAGAAAGCCTAAGTGGATTAGTATGCAGAGCATTAGTGCACTGGGTACTTCTAAAAATTAACTCTCTGCAAGGAGGTTTGTGGGGGTTTAACCAGAATTTTATTTCAAAAATGCTGGTTTCCCCCCTCGCCCCTGAAAAGAAGTCCTGAAAAGAGCTAAAGCAGAGGTTGAGGCAATTTTATATAACAGGAAGAAAACTAAGATTCTTCATAAACCAGTAGCAAAGTGAAAAAATGCAAGAGTGAGTGTATGTACCTTCAGATGGAAGTGTGGAGAATGGATACACCCAATGTACCGGATTTCTTCCCCACCTCTGAGTGATGACTTTCATTGCATTATTTCTATGCCTCCTTTTGAGTGACATGGATCTTCTACAAGCAAATATTGCTAACTAAAGCCAATGAATGACACTGGCATATTGACTGCACATTGTGCTAATTTGATCTCTTATTGCAGAAAAATGTTTCTCAGATATACCTTCCAAGACTGTCTTTACTGTCATCTTGAAAGAGGGAAGTATATGCAAATGAGAGAGGGAAAAATGCACTCTGCTCTCTTTTGACACGTTGCTTTGTATTATCTCCTCTTTAACATATCTACAAAGCTGAATTTAATCTTTCAGAATGCAGATGTGTAGCTGTATGTTGGTTATAAATCAATTATTTTTAAAATTACAAACTTTATAGTAAAGCTGACACCCTTAACCTGCCAACAACTATTTGGTTTTGATCTGAATGTTTTCCATAAAAGCAAATACACAGAACCTTTTTAACATCTACATGAAGCCCACTAATTCCTATATCTGTGCAAGTCACCCTGTGCTCCCTTGTATAGTCATTGGAGGGAAAAGCATGTGAAGAGGCAGCTTGTCTGGCCTATTCTAGAATAAAATTTTGGATGGCAGGAACTGTGGTCCAGCCTCTGTGATTATGATGACTTCCTTCACAGTGAAGAGAACCTGGAGAGATTTTTGCGTTGTTGATATCCATACTGTCAGTCAACTGCAGTTTCCCAATTAAATTCCTCCCTGTTTCTGTATGAATTCTCCCACTTCTTCCTCCCAAATCTAACAATTTTGCCACTTTCAAATATATTTGACAGAGGAGCAAAAAATCTCAAAGGTATTTAATTCCTGTGAAACAAGGGCTAGAAGAAGCATTGTATTAGTATGTACACACAGGAAAGCTGTAGACATAAGCCTCAGTTATATACATGAAAGAAACTAAGATAAACTTTACAAATGCCGTAAACCATCTTACTTAAAATGAAGACTCCAGAAAAAGATGCAAAACCATTAGATACAATCAGCTTTCATTCCATCTGCTACTTGTTTAATTTATAAATGCTTTCCAATATTGTTTATACTCATGAAAAGGAATGCACTGATTGAGAGGCAGTATAATAGAGTATTGACCACTAGAATGTAATGAAGCAATCCCTAATAAAATGCACCTGTGGAATTAGCAATTTACAATCTCAGGAAAAAATATGTCCAATTGCTAATTCAGAACCAGATTTAATTTCATTTGTTCAAAAAAACCCCACAAAGTTAATAGGGTAGGCGTTTCAGTGACCTTTCTATGAAGTGAAAGCCACAATAATTCTAGTCCCAAATTTGGAAACTACATATGAGAATAATTTTCTTATTAATGAAAAGAAATACTGGCACAAACATTATCAAGAAAACTGAAATAAAAGATTTAACTCTAGGTTTAATAGCTTTTCTTTTTACTGTTTGAGCTACATTATATTAAAGATAATAAAGGTGATTATAAAGGTAGACATACTCTAACGACCGATTCAACACACCATTTTACCACTGCTGCCCTCTGCTGTATGGAACACTTTCCAAGTGATTGTATATTCAACTAAGCTAGTGAATTACTACTTATAGAGATGGATATTCAAACGCATATGCCAGATTGCTCTTGTTTATTCCTTTAACTTCCAATGAAGTTTATCTGCAACAGAAGAATGTGGGGTTTTTAGTATGGCTTAAAAATTATCAACATAAACAAATGATTATAAAAGATAATATATGATATATATATAAAAAAAATTCTCAAATTTGATTTTTAAAGTAGAATGACTTACTTCAAGAGATATTTTGCCTCAGTTAAACATGTTGCAATATCCATTGCAGTAATGTTAATGTCTTGTTAAATGTCATCTCTCAATGAACATTATAAATGAGGAGGCAGTAGGAACAGAAGAAAATCCAACATGAACAGTTGATGAATGTATCCGTCTCTCAGTACAGTTTGTCTCCAAAATTTCTCTCTCTCTCATTTATTTTTTTTTTTTTAATTTTTTTTAGAGAAAAAGCCATCTATCTCAGGAGAAAAAGTGTTATTCTTACATGCTATATACTTCCTGCAGCAATAAACCTATTACCTGGGAAAATGTAAATTGCACTGCAGGCTAGCCTAGTTACTTTAGTGTGAGGCAATATACATTTGTGATACTCTCAAACAGACGGATACATGTCAAACTACCCATGCATTTAGCTAATGAAAAGCATAGACAGCAATGTGATGCTTGCCAGAGACTTAACAAAGCAAAAAAAAAAAAGAAGCATGCTTTCATTTTCCAGCGCAAACCATATTAGGCTCATCAGTAATTTAGCAATAATTCACAAATGAGGCAGGTTTTTTTTTCTTCCCATGCCTTTTATGAAGGATTCATGGTTTTGTTGAAAATCCGTCAAAAGTCCACGGCTTTTTTTAATTTTATTCTGTTTTATAAAGCTCAGCATTTTTAATTACTTTTTGACTGGAATAAGCATCAAAATGCAAGGCAAACCTTATGAAGAGAAGGATGGTAAGCAAAATGAAAGGAGTAACCCAAAACACAACCAGAGCAGAGCACCATAAGGCCTAAGAAATGCACTGGCTTTAAGCAGTGTTTTACCCAGTTTAGCATTCTATCACAACAGAAAATGCTGTTTCAACAGTGCATATATGCCTGACACTGTCTGTGGTCTATTCCTCTCACATACCCAGCACAAGTAGTCATTATAGTTAGCTGTTAGAGGGTACATCCATGACTATTGCCTTCAGCATATACTTATAAATCTGTTTTCCCACATATTTATCAAATGCCCTCTTTGTACTGTCTGCCTTCAGAAGATTCAGTGCTAAAAAATTTCAGAAATTCTCTAAACGCTATGTAAAATAGCATTTTTTTATCCCTTTTAAATAGATCTATTATTTTCAATTAGTGTACTGTAAAATTTGATCAATAACAGCTCTGTATCCATTTTATCCACAATATTTGTGACTTTATAACCACAACTAATATCTCTATCAGCTTTCTCCAGTATTCAAGTATTATATATAAATTATATATATAAATATATAAATTCAAGTATTTTTTTTCTAGCTTCTGTAAGACCTTTGCTCTATCAGTAAATTTGACTTGCCTTTGTACCCATTCAAACCCCATGTATTTTCCACTTCAAACAATACTCAAGATGTGGGTAGTTCACTACACTCTTGGATAGCCAAAACTGAATGTTCCAAGTGGTTTCTTTTTCTTTTTGTGGATTTTGATGCTTTGCTTTTGTTTTGTTTTTGTTTTTTTTTTAATAAAACTAGCAGAACCATTTCTTTTCCTTCTGTATTTCTGAGCAACTGCTTGTAGCAGGCATTTGATTTACTTAGATACCTGAGTATCTAAATACTTTATAGACTTAAGTGGTAAATAAATATAGCATGACATACACTAAAACATATGGCTAGTGAAGCTGAGGGCAGGAGAAAACATATTTTTATTTCCAGAAGTCCTATCCCACAGCGTATTCATTTCAATCGGAGGTTAAAAGGAGGTGCCTCTTGCTGCTGACTTGAGAGTAAGCTCTAAATATGGATTCACGTGGTAGCTAGTTAAGCTTCTTAAAGGAATTTATTCAAACCACAAATAAATGTTGCTTGGATTTACCACAGTTGCTGATGAACAATGCATCCTGCACTCCTGAAGAAAACCCAAGATACTTTTTTGGTACCTTGGGGAGCATTCTCTGTGAGCCATTATTAAGTTCAGGCAGCACTCAGCTCAGGAAATCGGAGTTGGCATTGCTTTCTGCTGAGTATGCATTAGGAAAATTACCAACACTTCTGTAAAACTAATTATTTATAATCCAGATATTTTTTTAGATAACTTAATGAATTTTAATGAACTGAAATATGACCTGAGGCTAAGTGTGAGCAGATTTAGTTCTAACAGATAACGGAGTTGATGACTGACAAATTTTACTTGACTTTCTCCAGTTTTCCTAAGGAACAGATGCTTGTTTGCATGACTTCCCTCTCTTTCTCTCTCTCTGTAGCACTTAATTCTCTCCTCCCTTCCTGAAGTTCCTATTGTTCCAGATGCTCCTTGTTAATACGTATCTAACCCCTTAAACGCAATCCTTCGTGCACTTAAGAAAAATACCATGTCCCCAAACTGGAACTGTTAAATTGCTTACTTTCAAGCTGTTTACAGAGAAGCAATTTTCTTTTTAAGTTGCAGTCTTTCAGGCTACAGCTAGCTCCATATAAACACTGCATACAGTCTGCTTTTGTTTTCTTCTGACTTTTTAAGCAATATAGCACATTTTCAACATTCAAGTGTTTGGAAACACCATTAGTCTAAAAGCAAAAGAAATTAAGACCATATATGCAATGACTCATGGGAAACATGCGCATATTGTCTTCATTTTTTGTAGTGACTGCTTCCAGCTGCTGTTAACACACCAATAATAACACAGGAATTATGTAGTGAAAGTGTTTATACTTAAGACAGCAACAAAGGACATCATGATGACAAAGGGTTGAGAAATGCTTCACAAATAAGGGAGTCACTGTCCAACGTAGTTTAGAGCTGTTACTCATTGCCTCAGGAACACATTAAAGCTGCTTTAGGTATGACTAGTCTTATACTCTGCAAGATCAAGATCATACAATTGTAGAAAGGTTTGGGTTGGTAAATCTTGGTAAAGATAATCTTGGTAAAGATAATCTTGGTAAAGATAATCTAGTTCCAAACCCTTGCAGGGGCAGGGACGCCTTCCACTAGACCAGGTTACTCAAAGCCTCATCCAACCTGGACTTAAACACCTTCAGGGGCTGGGCAGCACCAGAACTTCTCTGGGCAACCTGTTACAGTATCTCACCACCCTCTCATTAAAGAATTTCATCCTAATATCTAATCTAAATCTCCACTCTGTCAGCTTAAAGCCATTTCCCCTTGTCCTATCATTATCTGCCCTTGTAAAAAGGGCCTCTCTAGCTTCCTTGTAGGCTCCTTTTAGGTACTGAAGGCTACTCTCAGGTCTCCCTGGAGCCTTCCCTTCTCCAGGCTGAACAACCCCAGCTCTCTCAGGCTGACTTCATAGGTGAGGTGCTCTAGCCTTCAGATCACCTTTGTGAGCTTTTACCTAAACAGAACTGCCTAAACTAGGAAATACTGGACATACGTATAGACACATACTATCTTACAAATGCCTGCTGACTCTGTTGCCTAGGGCTGTAATATATCAAATACATTACTTCCACTATTAACACAGTTAAGGAAAGAGGTGCTCTGGAGTGAGCCAGTGCAAGAGAAGACTAGCTAAATATACTAACTCCCTTTGTAGACTCAAGTTACATTTTTTTATTTGTCAGCATGAATTCAGCTGCTCTTTACTAGATGTGGGATAGCTGAACTGACAGGCATCAAGACATTCACAGTCAACAGTGAGTGCTGTGAGCCTCTGAACCAGTGTCACACGACAGCAGATGTGCCTTGCCATGGGGATTTGTAAAGTGTGACAGTAAACACTGTGCTGCATGCTAAAACAGAGGAAATGCTAGTAGTACTGGACAACACCTAGCTTCTTGAGGGTGATAAATCTGAGTCTATACAACAATGCAGACAGCTTTTGTTCTCTCAGCCTGCCTCAATCAGTCTTTTTCTAGTTGTGAATGCTCCATCCTTGGCAGTGTTCGAGGCCAGGTTGGACAGAGCCTTGGGTGACATGGTTTAGTGTGAGGTGTCCCTGCCCATGGCAGGGGGGTTGGAACTAGATGATCTTAAGGTCCTTTCCAACCCTAACTATTCTATGATTCTGTGAAGAAATTGGCTCATAGTTTCCTTTACCATACACCATCGTGTTCCCCGTCATCTGGAAGATGATGCACACAATCCCAGCAGCTCAAAGAGGAATCTGGCTTTATCCCCAGGCGGGAAACTGGAGAGAACCATAGTACACCTCTACACTTGTCCCATGATGTTTTCTTTAAATGTTCATATGAAGTAAAGATCTTTGGAATTCGGTTGCAAGCCCTGGCTATAATTCAGATTGGGAACTCATCCAGGATATTACTGAAGACTAAGAATCTTAAACTGATATATAGAACACCTTCATAAGTAGTTAGCTTAATAAGGAAGCTATTTAATTTGAAAAGAATGGAGCTCTTACATCATGTATTACAGAGAACCATACACAAAACATTAAGGATGACAACAGCATAATAAAAAAGTATTACCAAGACAAAGAATTCATTTAGAGTTTGATTATACACTATTGTAAAAACATGGTAGACAGCTGCATCACTATAACTAAAATCTACTGAGCTTTCATTTTTAATTTGCTAATTGAGGCAATGAATATTCATTATCTCAAACTTGTAACAATTCCACAGTTCATTTGCCTGCTATGTGATTTGCAGCACTAACATAAAAATTCAGGCTAGCAGAAAATGTCAAAGAAATCTAGTGGACCACACAAATTTCCCTTCACACATTGCCTCTTACTCCCTATGCAATAACACAACACTATACTGAAGACCCAGCTCAGACTTAAATTCATGTCTTATTTTTTGAACAAGGAAAGCAACTGCCACAAAAGATGTTTATCATTTAGAGCTCTATATTAATTGTACCTTTCTCTGATTCACCACAGTTGAAAGAAGTGGCTTTACATATTTTTTGCTTAAAAAGATGGCACTTGCAATTGCCCACTATTTTTCTACTACAAACATAAAATGAAAATAGAACAGTAAAATTACTGAACATACTAAGTGCTGCAATGGTAGTTTTGTGCAATGATTGCTTAAGGTTGGCAATAATTCTAGATTACTTGCTTAATGGTTTAATAGAAAGTGTTGAATTAAAATCCAATATTAAAAACCCAAAAACCTGCACAACTAAACAATGACTGCTTTAAACTTTAATTTGAAAAGATTTCTTTGTTCATAAGTCATCCATCTGTCAAACAAAATGCTCTAGTTTGTTACCCCTGCTTTTTAACCATGTTTGTTTTGTTTAATAGTACATTGTGGGACTAATGTCTAAAAGACAGAACCACCGAAAACCTCTACTTATTTTGTAAGACTATGATGAATTTCACTGTTTATATAACTGCAATTTATGCCATTGCAAAACCAATTTAAATACAGAAAAGAACTCACTGGTTAGGACTGACATTTGCCGTGAAAAATCCGTCACAACAGATGTCTCAATTCCCTGAGACATTTTCTCAAGGAAAGACAGATAAAGTACATCAGCTAGATACTCACAAGTTATTGGACTTGAATTCATCAATACATCTCACCTATCATGTCTATATAAGGCTCCATTTCTGCCAGTCACTGCGTGATGTGCAGCACAGAGCATCTGACTAGAGTGAGCAGAGCTTACACATGAGCACAAATATACCCAGCGTACATTAGGCAAGCCCCCATCTTTAGCAGCAGTGAATTTCAAATAAATTTCTCAGGGAGCAGCTGTACATGGTTACAGGCTTGTTTACATGTAGGTTTCTTAGCTTTGAATGTGATATTCAAACTGTTTTTGCTAAACTTAAAAAAAAAAGTTTAGAGTATCATTTATTGTGATATAAAGAAACTTCACATTTTTCATTTTAAATTGACTAAAAGTCAAACTACATTTCAATGAATATGAGGGAATCAATACAGTAGGCTGAACCAAGGTAATGACTGATCTAATTTTGTGTACAAAAAAGGGTAAAACCTGAACCTCATGATGACCAGAAATAGTCAGCATTCCTTAACTTTTTCAGTTTTCAGGAAAGAAAAATGTAGTGACCAAAGAGCAAAGCTGAATATTACTTACAGGGATTTTTGTTTGGTCCAACAAGATACTTTCTTTTCCATTTACAAACACATCCACTCCTGTCCCATCCCCCCCCCAAAAAAAATACCCCCAAAATGAACCAAACCCCAAACCAACACCCACCCCACCCACCACCCAAAAAATTTACCCACAAAACATATTGAAAGCAAACAGAATTCTGAAATCCTACCCTGTGGGTTACTAGTACATTCATATATAGACATAATTTTCTTCAGCAATTTAATAACTGGGCTTGACTGCCTTTTAAACTGCATCATGGCTTGGGTTTCACAGCTATGCAGTTACTAGCACATCAGGAAAACAGCAATTTTGGAATTTATCCTTCAGCTCTCTCTAACACTACTCTTATTCTTAACCTTCTCTATCTTCCTGCAAAATCCTTTCTGTAGTTACTGTAATTATCTCCACAAGTCCAGTTGCTATTATTTTCTCTTTCTCTTTATCTACTTACTTCATATCTAAAGACTGCCACACATCAAACTGCTATGCAATGCAGTCAACATTAAACATTTTGGACAACTTAGCTACCTGAAAAATGAGAAATCCTGAAGCGCTTCGCCTGTAACAGGCATAATCTGATCAACACAACAAATCCCTAATTCCATCTGTCCTGACCACAAGCCTTTCCTCTCCCTATTTTTCCTTAAATACCACTAATTTCTTTTGATAGCCACTACCCAGGACACTAAGTTTACTTAATTTGAGCTCTAGTCCGCCCCAATACCCAGCCGCTACAAATCTTCATCACCTACTTCATAAATCATCCATTTTCCCTAGATTTGGGGATTGCTCAGTCTTTTGTAGCTTCCCTATACTTGCCCTTAGTTTAATGTAAACAACTATAGATAAGCAAATAGAGGGGTTAATTTTCACAGAGACAAGTGTATCTTTTACATTTTCAGCAAGCTTTAACTTTAGTTCTTCCTGCCTCGATGCATGCGATCTTTTAGGATAATGCCCAGCTGAAAATTTTCTAGGTCCTGATCGTTTCAGAAAAAAAGACCTCAATCTTGGACAAGATTCAATCCGAGGTTAAATTTCAGCAGATTTATAGCTTCTCTGAAATAAAAGGATTAGAAAACCTTGGAAAGGGTAAAAAAAATTCCAGCCTTTTGAAGTCGGCTTCTTCCCTCTGAAGATTTTTGTCTATTATTGTTAGAATGGACACTGAGAAGATTGTCTTGATTGAAGACCTATTGCACAGTATTGGATTCAGAACAAGAGATCATACATTCTTAGGATAAAAGCAACACTGGAAATCATTCTTCTCTGGTTTTTTGAATTTGAAATAACTTTCCCTGTGTAAACTTCTTATCTCAATTTTCCTTTTATGTCAGATTTTTTAATTTCCAAGTATTCAACACAAAGGAAAAGAAGTTTTCCTTAGAAAACTCAAAATACCATGAAATGATGCAGAATTTGCCACAGATGTACAGGAAAGCTTTATTCTGATTCTAAAACAGTAATTCAGTTATATCCTAAGACTGAAAATTCTTCCCGAAAGTAAGTGTACTAGACATTCTATTATGCAGTTGAAAATAAAATGGTTATTTCTTTACATAATCTTTTGACAACTGAATGTGAAACCCATAAGATGTGATGCTTCTTTGTAGTTAGGAAAAAAAAGAAACATGAAACTGGGAGTGTAAGCTACTACATTAATTTATAAGTTCCTATTATTACAACAAAACAGTCTTTGATTTATTAAGAATTGTAGTTTTTCCCACTCATTTCAAATTATTTGAATTGAATAACAAGTACCCGGTATCTAAAGCAAAAAAATAACAGATGAAGTACTAATGAGATAAATAAAAGGAAAATACAGTCTACCTCTAATAGATTATTTGCCTCAAAATTCCTATTTTTGTCTTGAATGTTTTACCTGTGATGAAGTTGGTTTTCTTAATATTTATCCATTCAGTAAGCATGTTTGAGTCAAATGAAGGGATTTTTCATGCAGAATTTGTTTAAACAGTCTTTTTTGTTCATGAAAAACATTAATTTCAGTATGACTCCAGAATGCCCAGTAATTTTTTCAATGTAATTATTTAAGCTACTTTCATCAGTCTTTTTGTATTCATTTTCCTTTCATTTTCTCCTACACAACAGCATACGTTGAAGCACACAGGAGCTTTTTCAGAGGAGTTGAATTATACAGTGTTTTTACTTGCCTATCAGTTCTGAGATATCAACAATCTTGACAGTCTTACATCTTATAAATGTGTTCAAGAGATCAGTACGAGTTTCAGCTGGATGAAGTTGTATAAACGATACAAGAATTTCATTCTTTTCTTTACAACAGCACACAGAAGATATAAAGTATTGATTGGAGAGGCAAAGCTTAATCTACAAAAGGCTTCTCAGCTGTTTGAATTGATTTACAGTATATGTGCATGTATGCACATGTGCTTCCATAGAAGCTGTAGAATGGCTCTGAACCCTTTTAGACAGATTCCTCAGTGTTCAGTTTGGCTTGGAATCATTTCCAGCCACCTGTTCCTCATTCATATGTGGTACAATTCAGTATCTAAGAATTTCTGAATGTAAAGGTGCGATCATATAGATTAAAGTTGAGTAGATGAGCATTTTTCAAACCAAGGCTTTCTTAGGACAGTTAAAATCGTATTGAACTCCAGGAAACTTTTTCAGTGGTGGTCACTGGCAAGGTGGACCCAAATTGCTTGGAAAGCCTTTCTGATACTCCATTGTGTACTCAGTGAAATAGATGTATGGTCATGTTAAACTATTAAATGTGTTTCCTCATATATGCTTTAGAAGACAAAACCCACAAACATTTTTAAGAGCAATGAGAAAAATACTTTGAAATAATGGGTTTGTTCCAATTTCACTAGAACCGTTAGATGAAATATTATACTTTCCACTTCCTATTATTCAGAAATACTAGGAAATTATTTCTTCATCTGCTCACTGCTCTGTAACTGGAATTATGGGGAAAAAACAGAAGTGCTGATGGCAACTGATGTTTCTGATGATACAGACAGATTTCAGATATCTCTCATTTTCACAACAGTTGAGGCACAGCATTTGTACATAGCCAGATATAGAGTGCACTGTTTATTTCAGGAGGCTGTAAGTTCATCAGTTAAAATACAGCTGAGGTTGATTTCATTCTGAAAAGACTGTTGATTTATTAGGACAGCTGGCTTCCTCCTGCAAAGCCTGAGAAATGACAGACATGACAGAACAGCAGAAAAGTGAGGGGTGGACGGGGGAAATGCAAAATATCAGTGCATTGCCTAATCAGAAGACATCCATTCTGAATAAGCAATAAGGTGATTGATGGATGGTGGTTAGAAGGCTTCTGAAAAGCATTATTAGTTGCCCTATCCTAGGTCTTTATACGTTAAGCAATCAGCATTCTAAGTATCCTTAGATCTGAAGGACAAATTGGCATGTTCCGTATTTCCAGCATAGTGCAGAGGTAAAGACAGTGCTGAAGGTTCATTATTTAGTCCCAAAGACAAAGATTAAAGGGTGTTTTTTAGGTGAAAAGCAATAAAAGGTACAGAAAGGAAATCTTGCAGGAAATAAGACAGTGTATTTTTGAAACAAAGCTGACACTACAAGAAACAAAGCTGGGAGAATGTTTAATGCTTGTTTCGGTTGTTGATGGTAGTGGGAAAACATGTCATCTCTTTGCAAAATAATCAAGAGATGTGGTGCAAGAATAGCTTGACAAGAATTGATTCAGATAAGCCTTACAACCTCTGGTCTGTCATTAAAGCAGGTAATTACCATGCCATTTTCTGGCTTTGTAATATATGAATCACGTGTGCTATATAAATATTTATTTAATACAAGCAATTTGGCATAGCCCTACATACTTGCTAAGCACCCAAGTCAATAGAAAAACAATGTTGCAAAGTATATTAAAGTCAAACACTCAACATTTTTCGTAACACTGAACAGGATTTTACTCATGTCCTGAGCTCCCATCAAAGCACTACTGTGGAAGTCCTCAAAATAATCTTTTACTAAGCAGAGACAGAAGCCACTCCTGATGGAGTATATTCCTGACTTTTAGAGTTATAGAAAGTGTCTTCTGTTTAGTCACTAAAATCTGTCTCCACAAATGATTCCACACAGGTAAACAGACCATATTTCAGGTTTGTACTTCAAATGCTGGAAAACTGCAAAGTACACAAGTATGGAACTTAAGTGCATATTTTCTTCAGCAGAATGCACATGGCAATGTCTTATGAAAAGCCACATTTTCTTTCCCAAAATAAAATTGCTATAAACTGAGTAGCAGACAAAGGACAGCTGAGTTTTTTACTTTAAACGGTAAAAGAAACACTTTGGAGAAATCACACTAGTGGACACATGCAAGAGAGAGAAGTAAATTTTTTAGCCCTCTGAGATACACAGTGTAAGGTATTTAATCTCTTCATGTCTCTGAAAGGACACTATACCTGCTTTTGTGAAAGCGGTGATAAAGCAAACCGTCCATTGCTCAAACAACATTTCCAAAACCAACAGACTACATACGCAATAGCCGAGAGTTATATACCTTTTAGAAACATTCCAGGCATATGACAGGTTGATTTAAAAGACATGCCACAGAGCCATACTCGAGAAAATCACGAACTTAAAGCTTGTTCTTTAGCTGAGTGAAGCTCACTTATTTTCAACTTTGTCACTAATCGCAACAAGAATTAGTAGAACAAGTAGTACTACAGTGCCTCAGAACAGAGGCTCATCTAATAAATTCCTTTGTCCTTAACAGTCTAATAATGGGCACTTTTAGGAGTGTACAGATAAGCGTATACTGAATAACTTTTCCTTGCTACATCATCCTCTTTTCTTTGAATTAACGGTTTAGGAATCCTCTGAGATGGAGGTTACACTTGGATGATTGTATTCAAGAGCCCCTGTGGGCCTTCCCAGAAACATGGCAAATTCATTTTTGACAATATGCCACCCTATGGTAACTAAAAATCTCATGATTTTATAGGCTTCCATAATATTTACCCTCAATCACTTAGTCTAATAACTGAAAGCTCTTAGTGCATTTAAACCTCATTGAGTCCAGTAACCCTATAAAAAGTTGATAATTTTGTTAACTGCCTGTCACTGTGCATGTATTTTTAGGGTTAATTTTCCCAAATACTTTACCTTGACCTTCATAACACTAAATTTAGTTTCCATTTTATTATCTCATATCTCAGTAGTGGACAAACCTGCAGGTGTTCACAGTCCAGCTCCAGTTTTGACAACCATGAATAATTACAAGTTATCAGTAAGCACCATTAGTAGCTCCTCCCTCCAGGTGACTCAGATTACAAATAGCACATGAGCTATATTCTCCACATTTATTGCATCTTTCAGGAGAGTAGTTAGGCCTAATTTCCCAGTACAAAACCCACACTTAATCTTCTCTAAGCTATCATAGATATTTCCTAATACTTTCCTTATTACTGTTTTTACCAGTCTACCTGGGAGAAAATTAGATTAGCTGTCTTACGGTGCTCAGGAAAGATAAGGATTGTTTTACAGACTGATGTGTTATTTGTGACTTGCTGTACCTTTGGCACTGGAGCTGTTTTCAAGAACAGGTTATGTACAAACAATTTGGAGTTCTTTTAGAACAACTCCTAGGATATTGTTTCTTTCTTTTTTTTTTTTTTTTTCTTATTGACCAATATGTCAAATTTGAGAAGAACGTGATCAGTATTACAGTGACCCTCACCAAGCATATCATGAACAAGGCCTTGTGTTCTTGGTATGGATTAACCTTCTGTTGTGAGTTTTCACTCCACACAGCAGTGATGTATGTGTACATGTATGTGTGGTGTTTGCATGACAGCACAAATGATAAAGAAAAGTCTATGTAAAGGTAACTGAAGTCTGCCATTATTACTGCTTTCTTTATTTGAAGCCTCTCAATCTGTTGCAGTTGATATCATCTTAGTGAACAGCTGAAAAGATGAAAACAGGAGAAAAGAAGTACTGTTAGCAAGTCCACTGATGCTTTCTGACGTGTCAAAGTCATATTGCTTCTAAGTGCAATTCCATTTCACTTTTTGAAAAATCTGTAGAGAAATAAATGTAGCTCATTAAAGTCTGGAAAAACATAAAACCAACTAAATGGACATTTACTGAAAGACATTGAATGGACATTTACAGAAAGACTAGTGATGTGGTGAGATGTCTTCATCCTGACAGTAAGACAAAAAAGTTGGAAATAAAAGTGGCCATATTTATATCCCCAAGAGGGGTGAGTCTGGTGTGTAAACAAGTTTCTGAAAGTGAGCCAGGAGAATTCCTGTTAGTTGTGTCACTAATGAGAATAAGCTAATGCTCTTTGCATTTTTGCAGACTTTTCAGTTTTACGATTTAAAAGCAATTAACTGATCTTGAGAATGCTTCTGCAGGACAAACATACATTATTATTCCTTCATTAGTGAGGGAGACAGAGGCATGCAGGTTGTGATTTGTCACGTAAGGAACTGATTATCAGAACCAACAGTGAATCACCCACATCTTCTGTTGCTAATATTGTACATACTGACCCTAATAGTGTAGATGCTGACAAATGTCTACCTGGAACATTAAAGCAATGATTCCATTAAAGTTGTGACAAGGAGGAAAAAAAAAATGAAAGGGAAAAAATCGTACACACATTAGAATAGACATTAGACTAGAAAAGGAGAAAATTTTGGCTGGAGAGAGAAGACCAGGACTATCTTATTCATCATCCCAAAAATTAATCATGAAATTTGAATCACTTTCCTCTCATCTCCACTGTAGTTCAATTGTTTGCCTCCAGGTCCTTGCCTCCTAGTGTGTTACCTGTTTTGTTTCACCCAAACCCCGCGCCCTTCGGGCTGGCAGTCCCTCAGGGCAGAGGCAGCGGCCTTTCTCTGGAGGTATATCTCGGAAAACTACAGTCATTCAAATGGCACCGCTTTGGCCTGCAGAAAAAACCAACCTCCTGTCATAGCACAGACGCCGTCTTAGGCTCCGGAGCTTCTGCCAGCGTTGCTGGACTTAAAACTAAAGCCGATTGCGGCCTGGGCCCGCTGCACGACCGCGGCCCGCTGCTCGCTCGCTAGATGGCGCCGCCGGCTTCTGCGGAATATAGCGCCCCTCGACCCCCAGCCGCACCGCGGCCGCTCCGCGGTGGCTTTTACCGCTGCTCCGCTGTCACCGCACTCATCTGCTCCCCAGCCCTGACCCGTGAAACAAGGGAGACCCCCAGCCCCAGTGAGCCTGACTGGCTCCCATGGAGACGGAAGGGTAGGCTTCCCCGCTAACTGCCAGCGCGTTTAGAGCTGCGGGGACAGCAGTGCGGCGCCGAGGTCCCTTTGCTGGCGGTGCTGGTGTGAAGGGAACGAGAGCAAGGGATGGGTGGGAGGGAGGGCTGCGCGCCGTGCAGCCTCCGGGCTGGGCAGCAGGGCGCAGTGCTCCCAGGAACTAGGGAGAACTCAAGGATTCGAGCCTATAGCTGCACGTTAACAAGGTGTAGGGCAACAGGTGGCTGTGTGCGATGGAGTGTGGGGCAAAAGAGAGAATTGGGAAGTCTCCCTTTCACTCTGGGGCACTGTTCCGTTGTGGAGCCTGGCTTACCATATTAGAAGATGCTGGAATGGCTGCCCATTTGCTGCTAGAATGGCTGTAGTAGGGAGAATGGCTGAGACAGGGAGTCGCTGCAGGGTTGAGGGTGGAAGGGAAATCACCTGGTCTGTCCCCTGGCACCGAGCAGGGCTGCGAATATCTCCAAGCCTGGAGACTCCAGAACATATTTGGGCACCCTGTGCCAGTCTTCAGTGTACTCATTAGGCTCAAATCTGGGCTCTTTTATTGTGCAGAAGATAGGCTCTCCAATGGTCATTCCTCAATCCCCTGGCCAAAGTCATCGGGGACATCTAGAAAGTGGCCCAGGATGGGGAGAACCCTTCCCCAAGGCATTCAGTTGCTTTGTAGTTCCAGTAGAAATAAAAGCTTACTTATGAGCTGTGGATGGTCTTTGATGCAGCCCTGTCCTCAGTCCCTGTTTCATGCAGTACTGGAATGCCAGTGAAGGCTTGTCATCTCAATGTCTGTGTGATCTTACAGGAAAGACATTTCTCCATTTTGCAGCTTCTGCAAACCTACCTAGAACTTGACTCAGCCAAAGTTCAGAATAATTTAAGTCGTGCAAGTTCTGTTTCTGTTAAAGAAGGGATCAAATCAGGAAGTCAAACGATGTCCTCTGGATATATAGCAGACTTATGAACAAGGAATTCTAAAGTTAGGAACAGCTGGGAACTGCTGAAACCCAATGAAGAAACTAATGTTCATTTAGGAAGAAAAAATCTTGTCTCATTGTACTTGAGTGTTAATGAACATAAAACTTGTATCATTTCTCTTAGTTCAAATAATCTTTCTCAACCATAAAAGTTTACAAAAGTTCCTTAAGTATTTTATAGAAGTGCTGAAATAATTACATTGAGAACTTACATTTAAATATCTTTCCAATATGTCTCTTTCAAACCTGTATGTGGTACATAGGGTACATCTTGGGAAACAGAGTGAATTTTCTCCAGGGTATCCTACATATATATATAACCAATTAGGTAACTGTAGTAACCAGTCCGCTCCCACTGGCATCATCTCTTCATACAGTATTCACTGAAAAACTGTGACGTAGTGCTTTGATCTCCTTCTAACATTTAAATTTGGAACTTAATATGAAAAGAATACAAAGCAGAGAAAGAAAATGAGGGGGGGAAGAGAGAAAAAATCTCCAATATGGGACAGGTATAAAAGGCAAAATAAAAGCTACAGATTCAGGGGAACAAAGTCATAGAACACGAGAAAAGGGAGGAGAATGTGGTTAGGGTCAATGATTTGTGCTTTCATAGGGCTTTCACAGGAATGTCTGTCAATGTTCTTAACATTTACGTAAGAAAAGCTATCTGCTCAATTTCCATTCTGAATTAGTATGAAAAATAAAATCAGCGGATTTTTTTTTGATTTAACAGAAATTTTGTTTCCAAAGTAATGGTTTTCAAGCAGGGAAAAAAAAGAAAAATCTACTGGGGCTGCTTTTGGTAACTGTTCTCTGAAATAGCCTGGAGCTATCTGGAGCTATTGATGATAAATGCAATCAACAAAAAATGATTAGTATGTGCTGTGCCAGATTGCATAAGATACCAATTAAAAACTGGATCCTGCAGAGCTCAGTTACAGAGAGATAATTGATTTGGGCTTTCTGTGTGTTAGTGGGAGTCTAGAGGTTCTCATCAGTCCCTATGCTAGATCAAGTAATTGCGCCCTCATGTATCCATTTCTCTGTGCTGACCACAGAGAGGACTTTGGGTGAGTAGTTTAGCTAGATATACCTGCATTTTAGATAGCTACATTATGCGAGATTAATTCCATCTCCTTCAGATGTCTTAGATAGCTGAGCCTATTAATGAAAGATATGATGGTGTTATTGTAAATTATTATGATGAAAAATAAGGAAAATATTATGTGAAAATGTGTCCAAAATTCTTCTTCCTTCAACTGTTGAAACTACTGTAAGACCATTTCCACAAAACTTTTCTTCTTCTGAAGACACAGTAGGGTTATTTGTAGAAATGTGAAGATTAAAAGTTTATTGTAATAAGCAATTTACACCCAGCTTCAGTCTTTATACTTTGTCCAAGTGCAGAGCTTTAAAATATGTAATTAATGAAAAAAAACCCTGAAAGTATGTAGGGTACACTTTACTTCTGTTTTCCTAAATGTCTAAAGTACTTAAAATACTAAAAAGACTAAAAATTATTTTTATAATTGTAATGAATAAATTTGCATGTTACAAATTTTATATAATTCATGCAGGGAATGTGTAAACCGCATGGCCCATATCTGGTCCAGCCTGTTACATGCAGCAGTTTATAAAGGTCAGCAAAGAGAAAAGTAGGCCCACTGATACCTTCTAGAGACTATAATAAACAGGTAGCAGAATATGAATTAATTAATGGACAGTAGCCAGAAGACTAATTGTTTCATGATGCCTTTTAGGATCCATTGTTTGACAGATAACAGAAGGGTCTAGACAGAGGATTAAATTTTATCATTCTGGGTACTGCATTTACTTCCTCTAAGGGCTCATGATTCACAGTGATGCTACTGTGGGTCTTTCTCTTGCAAATTGAATGCAACCAGGTAAAACCAACCACAGGCAGCAGTGCCAGTCCTGTTGTCTATACTAAAATTTTCCATTCTGTGAACAGTTCAGTCCATTGTGCAGTAGTAGTATGAGGTACAAAGTGTTCTAACAGATGCAAATGAAAACTAGTACAGAAAGCTGAAAAGATTAATTCTTGGAGAGCTGACTTTGTAATTGTGAGACATCAAATGAGTTGTAATCCCATACATCCCCCTGTTTTAACTCTGGTATTTCAAACACAGTATCATACCAACTCTTTGGCCACAGTTGAAAAATGAAATTTTTCCTTTGGCTACATGAAGACTAAGGATTCTGTATTTCCATTACTGAATTACATTTTCCTGTCACAAAATTATCACAGTCTAGTTGCAGAGGAGGTGATGTGTCTTCAGAAACTGGTGAGGAAAATCAGGCAGGAAAAATCCTACATGAATACACGTATGCGCATCAGTATAAACGCTTATATTTGAAAACAGTGCTGGGGTGTTTTCTCCACTCTGAAGATAATTTAAACAGAGTCATTCAAACAGTGTTTTTCTTATCTCAAACACTGTACTGACAGTGCATTTCAGTACACAGGACTTTTTGAAGAGAAGAGAGAAACATGCAAATAACTGACTTGTGCAGAAACACTGGGGCTTGGGTTTAAGCGTTGAGCATTGAAAGGGGTAGGAGTCTTCTCTGCCTGGTATGGATTAACCAACTGCAACCCAGCCCTCTTCTGCGTCTGAGCAAGGCATGAGGTGTGTGGCCAATGTCTTAGTCAAATACAGTATCAACTCCTAAAGACAAATATAGAGGAATCAGAGGGTTCAGATGCATTGGTCTCTGCCTCTGTGGTGGTTCAGCTGTTTGAGGCCCAGTAGATTGAACGACCCAGCCTTGCTATGGCAATACTGTTCTGTGCTGCAAGCAGTGGTTAACAATTGCAGTGTCTACCTGATGTGAGCAGGTCTGGTCAGGGCTGTAGCCTTCCTCTCAACTCTTTCCCCAGCCCCGGGGAAAAGCCTGGCTGGCCTATTTTCACTACTGTTATCACCACAACACACTGTCATTCTGTAAGAGGCGCTTCAGATCAACCTTTGCAGTGTCCCAGTATCTTGTAGAAGGATCAGCAGCATTCCTCAGGCCTAGCATATGATCTTGTTCATTTCTTATTCAGGCATGATGTTGTTCAGTCTAGCTATAAAATAGCTTTGCATAAAAATAGTATGTATACCAAAAGATTTTCATATGATAACACAGAAAGCTAGCATGCAGAGTAGCCTGACTATTGAGCTCTCCATGCTTCCTGAATGGTGTTGATACCAGCCTGGCTTTTCCTGTGTAGGCTTCTCTGAAGGCTCTGGGCTTGAAGTTAGTCACAAGAATACCTCTGTTGTGAGCTCCCAGTTTTTACAGTTAACTTACAGAGAAACAAAATTTAGTCTCTTCTGCTGTATGTTTCCATTTTTCCTTTGGGAAAGCTAATTTTAATTTATCAGATTCACTAAGCAAGGCATATATATGATAGGGTGCAGCAGTCCATACTGTTTGTAAGCATAGAACAGGAAAAGCATTTTCAATATTTACTTGTTCAAAAGGCAAGCATAACTATATATTCCCTGATATCTCTAGCACATATCAGGAAACAATTTTATCTCTAGTCATCTCCATGGGAAGCAGGTGGTGTTTTTCTCATTTGCAGAGTTTTCTGCAAAGTTCTCTCAGCTATTTCCTGTTTCTTCCTGAAAATAGCAGGGAGTGTTTCTTTATCACAGGAGTTGGTGTTACAGGGCTTATTATAGTAATTTCAGGAATTTCTTTTTATCTCAGGACTTTTATCTCTGGGGTTTAAAAAGTGTTCAAAGGACATTAATTGTAAAGTTTACTTTTGGTTAACTTAATTTTAACTCTTTTAAATAACCTATAGGGGTTTTTTTTTTTTTGTTTATTTGTTTTACCAGGTTTCTTGGTTAAGTAATGTCATACATACAAACCAGAAACGGAAGAGCAGTACAATCTTTAGACATATTTCTGTATCTGTGATTAGTGAAACTTCTTTACAAACTTAGCCAAAGGTGTGTCAATCCAGCAAAGAAGTGCAGTGGTGAAAACTGAAAGCTCTGATGAAACATGTTGGCAGGGGTGCTCCATATTTTAAGATAGCCCTTGATAAAACTGAAGTTAGTATTCCTAAAGGAAGGGATTACTTCCATTCTAAGTACCTATCAATAGCATTTCAACTTAGGAGGCTTTATTGTTTACTGAATACCTAGAAAAAAGGTAAATAATAGTGGTAACACAAATATGTTCTCAAGCTGCTCGGCCATAGGCACACATGTAGATAACAGACTTTATATATTATTCTAGATATTGTTTTCTCTTTAAAAGAGATCTTTAGCATGACATCTTTTTGACAGAGATGCAGGTATTGTAACAGGTTTTAAATGAACGAAAATATAACATCATAAACTGTGAAGCTGAAAATCTGAAGTGAACGATGTTTCCCATCATTGTCTAGATAACACTAAA
The DNA here is from genome assembly GCF_963264785.1 of Psittacula echo. Lineage (NCBI taxonomy): Eukaryota > Metazoa > Chordata > Aves > Psittaciformes > Psittacidae > Psittacula > Psittacula echo. The sequence continues at coordinate 39,086,179 of NC_137737.1, read as the reverse complement.
TACAGCAGGAAAAGAAATGATTTAAAGAACTGAACATAATGATTTCCATTGCATACAAAAAAGAGAATTTCTACATTGAATTAAATAAAATAATCTCATATGGTAAATTTCTGTCAGAGTTTTTCTGTAACACCTCTGGAGCCAGCTTTTCAGCCATGCTCATTTATGTGAAAAATATGTGTACTACCCAAACTAAACAAAAGAAATTCCTTTGGAGGGGATTTTGGAGGGAGTATATGTGTGTATTTATAAAAAATAACTGTGTTTGTGAAGAGAGGAGACTATATCTGGGTAGGAAAATGCAAAACTGACATAAGATTTTTGTGAGTTCGAACATACAGGCATTTTGTCACTCTACATATTGGTATGTGCATCTTTTTCTTGGATAGCCATAGTTGCTTCTAGTCCACTCATTCTGATTGAACTTTGTAGCAGGTTTTGCCTTTTCCTCCTTAAGTAGAAACAAATTATAATTCCAGCTCCAACTACTGAAACAAATAAAAGGATGAACAGACAGATGATGCTGGTAGGAAGTACTGTTTCCATTTTGCCTTCTGCAAGTGGATAAAATGAAATCAACACCTTTGATTTTAAGTGATTTCAGAATCAAGTAGTAAATGGGATTGCTTTAACCAGAAATCAGACAAAAACAATATGCATGTAGATTTTCTGTTCAACACTTATTTAATGGGCTTTTTTAACTATTCAAACAAACAAAAATTAAGTCTGGTCAAAACCAGATTTACTTCAGAATAATCTGTGTTTCCTACATCTGGATACAGAATAAGCTTATAGACTTTTTATTTTTAAATTTTTGTTTTAAATACCTTCAAAATGAATACCTAGAAATTACGTAATTATATTCTTCTTGTATTTGAGCATTTCATTATAATTCTACTTAAAAGGAACTATGCTTATCTATATCTTCTCTTGATATCTCTATGTTTTCAGGAGCTTTTGGAAGGAAAAGAAAATGTTTATTCTGAATGCTTTAATTAAAAAAAAAAACACAACAAAACAATTTAAACTTCCTAAGTCCAAATGCTCCTAACAGTTCCCCCTAAATCCACTTACTGGTGACAATTGCTTTCACATGGACGTGGAGCTACGTATGTGTAAACCTCTGATAGGATGATTAGTTCTTTCATTCCAAGAACATCTGACCTCCTCAGCTGAGATACCATACAAAACAGAAAATTAAGAGTCAGAATTCTGTTCTTTCTAAAAGTGTTTTCAAATATTTTCATTTCTGAGAAACTTCCCACAAGATCCTTAATCCTTTTAAGGTGTTTTCTGAAACATGAAACATTTCTTGAATGGATGTCTTGAGTGTTAGAGGTGTATCACGAGCATTTTACTTGAGCTGAAAAGGATCTTCTGTAAGTTTAGCCCCTTCTGTCAAGAGACAACCATTCTGTGTGGATGTGTTTCCTGTGGTAATTGCACTTCCTAAACTTAGCAGGTAAGGGAAAGGTGAGCAGGAATACGAAGTTTAACCAAACAAAATGTTCATGCTCTGGACCACTTTCAGTTAATGTTGGTTGGTAATCGAACTCATGCGTTTTCTTGCAAATTATCATTTTGTGATCACGATAGTACCAGCATTTTATTGCATATGCTTCTATCATGCTGTAGATCAAAACTGCCACAAGAATTTGTGTAATCTTATTCCTCTAATTCATCAACTCAGCGAACAGTAATGAAAGGAATCACCAGTTCCAACATTTCATTTCCAAGTTTTCATTGCACTCATCAGAACAAGATACAGCTTTTTTTTATTATATGTTCAGCTGAAATCAAACAAAATGTTGTTTTGAGCTTAGTCTGTGTGATATTTGAGAGGAAAGCCTGCTGAAAACTGAGTTTTTATTAAAAATGAGTGATCTTTGACAATTCTTTTAGCAAAGCATAGGGGTCTAGAGTATTCATGATGGCTGCGTGGGACTGATGGTCATTTTACAGGGTTTATGGGAGAGGCAGTCTTCTGAGGAGGTAGTCAGGAGCTGTGTGGGACTTGTCAGTATTTAGGCAGGTGAATCCTGCTATTAGGGTCTATAGATTTTGCACACAAGCCTATAATGTTTTACATCTTGCATTATATAATGAAAATGCAGTATGAGGTATTATTTACCTAAATGTATTAGAGATATTACTTAATTTTGGGGGTTTTACAGATATATCCTTTTTTGAATGAACAGATGTTGGTGTTCCCGAAGCCAGACAGTGCATACATTTTTCCACAGTCTTCCTCCCTTGTGTTTGAAGGTTCTCCCATTTGCCAGTTTACAAAATCCATTGCAGATTTGTCTGTCCACACGCACTGTTCTAATATTTAAAATGAGCATATATGTATAAAATACAGGGGTTATACAGAATAAGTTGTGATGAGGAAAACAAAAATTTATAACACAAATAGATTGTTCAATGTTTCAGGTACATTTCTAAGCATATATAAGCATTCTTTGAAATAAACTTTGATGTATTTTTTATATGTATGTATTTTTCCACTATACAAAGTTAACTTCTTTCTAATATAACATATCATCATTTTGTATGATATGGTAATGTATAATCAAATATCGAAGATATTACCTCTGTCATTTTTCTTTAGTCTTATGCAAAAGTTTGGTGATTTTTCGTGGAGTATCTTAATGGTGTCTTTCAGAAAGTTTACTTCAGTATAGTATCCTACTCATACCAAATTGGCAGCTGAAAAAATATTAATAACACATCACAATGTCACATTTTCTCACAGCGTAAGTCAATAAACACATAAAAGATACGTAAAAAGATGTCAGACACTGATTCTAGCATGCAGTATTCACTAGTCTCATGGTTATTATATCACTGCATTGTATTTTGAGCATGACTGTGAGCTGTATGGATGCAAGTTGGCACAAAGACATGGATTTTGTTTAGCCTGTGGTATTTTGGAGAAGAAAAATTGATGTCCTTCAATACCATTTGGACAATCCCAACGACAACACAGAATGTGGTGCAAGTAGGCTGAAAGTGGTAGATATGATGTAGTCAGCAATACAGCTCTATCATCCACCAGTGGCCGTGCAGCATTTTTGGCAGTGCCTGAAGCTATGTATTGCAAGGGTAGATAGGATGTGTAAGGAGTCCTGTCCTGGTTTAGCAGTAGCAGTAATTTTTTCTACTTCTTAGTAGCTGGTGCAGAGCTGTGTTTTTGACTTTCGGCCTGGGGATAATACTGATAAAGCCGATGTTTTCTGTTGCTGGTCAGAATGTTTACCCTGACCAAGGACTTTGTGAGTCTCATGCTCTGCCAGGGAGGAGGGGAAGCCGGGAGGAAGCAGGGACAGGACACCTGACCCAAACTAGCCAACGGGGTATTCCATACCACAGCACGTCATGCCTGGGATGTAACTGAGAGTTACCCGGAAGGGCTGGAACGGTGCAGGGTGGGGTCGAGGTATCGGTCGGTGAGTGGTTGTATTCTCTTCCCTTGTTATTTCCTTTGTCATTGTTATTGGTGGTAGCAGCAGTGGTTTGTGTTATACCTTAGTTACTAAACTGTTCTTATCTCAACCCGTGGGAATTACATTCTTTTGATTCTCCCCCCCGTCCCTCCAGGAGTGGGGGGGGGGGAGTAGACTGCGTGGTTCTAATTTACAGCCTGGGCTTAAACCAGGAAAAGCCCTTGCACACTGCAAATTACACACATGACGCATTACAAATACACACAGCTGTGTTAGGGTTTTAAGAAAATGATGACCTTCCTGGCATGGCCAGTGGGTAAAATGTAGGCAAAAGTGTAGAATTAGACCAGTCTCCAAATGTGACCTTTCATTCTGGTTATTAGTTTGATATTTACATTCGGTAGTAATTTATTTTTCTATAGAACCATTTCAGGAATTCTGCTGTCAACGGCTATAAAGTAAATTATCTTGCAAAGCTACCTTTTCTGTTTACTCAATCATAGGCTGATGTTTTCATACACATGAGGAAACATCCCACACATTAGCGCTATATGTCTGAGTGATACTTTTAATCGTAAGAGAGAATACAAGGATTTCTTGCAGCACTTCCCTATGTGTATGAAAACATGGAATTCTGAAATATATGCTGCATCATGACATTTGTCACTGGACACTCAGGAGAAGTCAGAAATGTGGAGTAAAGTGTCTTTTACTGTCCCCTGGTCCACATACTGCTCTTCTCTCCAGCCTGCAGAAGCTGCATGGCTGGGCATGTTTTACTGATTAATGAAAACTGAATGACTCCTCCATCTCAGATGTGGGCCAGCCAGTGCAACACATTTAATAAACTCTCCCCTGGAACTAACAAAGGCAACTTTCCCATTTTACATTGTGTGGGGATTCCCTTTTGTTTGGGGAAGGAAAAGAAAATGTTTATTCTGAAATTTGTGTCTTCTTGGGACTTTAAAAGTGTTTATCTCCCTACCCAATTACTGAGGTCTATAAAACCAGTAGGAATTTAATATTTTTTGGATATTCATATTTCACCTAGTATTTGAGATACCAGACACCTCTGTCTTTGACAAAGTTTACCTTTGTTGTGAAAAGGCATGCTCAGAAAAGCAAGCTAAAAAGCCTTAAGTTTGAAGTTTTAAAGTAATTTAAGATTTGCTTAGCAATATCATCCATTCTTTCATGTGTTTAAATTACATCTTCAATCTTTCTAAAAAAAAACCCCACTTACCTAGTCGGGCACATTCCTGGTGAGCTTGAGACCAGCTTATTTTCCTGGAGGCCTCAAAGTAGTATCAGTGACTATGGAAAGGTATCCAAGATTTGTTCCTTTTGATTCAGGGCATTTTCCAGGAAGTTGTGGTGGCTCAGTAGGGGCCATTATTGATAAGAGATGAGGTAGTTGGAATGCAGTTATTTTATAAAATTTTTTTTGTCCCATTATACCAGTAAGACAAAACTAAACAGAAAATGTTAGGTTTGTCATCATAGAAGAAATGAAGCATGTTCCAAAATGAGTTTGAGTATGGCTTTGATTTTGATTTTCAGAACATATTTTGCTTTATTTTTATTTGTGAAGGTGTTTGGGAAGATACACTAGTATACATGAACTATAAATTTCCTCCAATTATGATATTTGTAATTACTCTATTCAACAAAATATCCAGCTGGTTTTTGGGCATAAATATCTGTCTGATTAGTTAAAACTGCTATTTTTAAAATGTCTTCTGATGCTTCAGTCTAATTTTTTGACAGGATCAAAACCTTATAGCAGAAACAGTGATTGTGAATGAAAGTGTTGGTATGACTAAACATGGCTTGCAGGATTTTTTTTTTTAAATTGCTTCCTGAATATATTCCATAGTGATTTATATAATAGGAAGATTTTGGATGAGGAGATAAATGCAGATGGAATGAAAATTAAATGTTCTGCCAAATTAAATTTTCTTCCTGTGAGTCTTCTACAGTCTATTTCTTTCCCTGTTAAGGAACATTCAGCACTCAAATTAGATTTCCAGAACATTAAAGTGGAAAGAGACATTTTATACCAAATCTGAGGATTTTTGTCAAATTACATCATCTGAGACTGTATTTTGGCATGCAATTTTAGATTTTCTAACTATTCAAGATCTTCCATAATGTTAAGAAAAACAAGACTATAGCTAAATTGTTAAATTATATTTATACTTATTTCCATAGAAAGAGTAGAAGTTTGTGCTTAAAAAGCTCCTCAAGGGGTTATTTACTTCATCCCTGTGCTCACAGGTGACATGAAGTTGATATATAATTCTATAATTCCTAACAGATGTTCATCCTGTCTATTCTTAGTCAGCTGTATCAATGGAGGTTCCCTGACCTACCCAAAGTACTTACTAAAGGCTTCTGTACTGCCAAAATGAGGTTTTCCTTGACATATTTAAGTCTAATGCTCCTTTTCAACTGGTAGCAGACATAGGGGAGAATTTAATTCCATTCCTTAGGGCTCATTTTTAATATTCAAAATTCATAATCTAGATCCTCCTTAGTCTTTTGCTTCTTACTGGTTTGTGCAACACCAATTATAATATCACCTTTAAATTCTTGCAATCCTGGTCATCTGAAAACCCTATCTGACTGAGAACCTTTTCAAACTTTCGTGTCCCAAACTGGATACAGAATTTCATGTCGTCTAATCAAAACAAATCTCATAGTAAGTGAATTACTTTTCCTATTAGAATGGATTAATTCAATCTTTTGTTTCTTGAGCTTTTGGCAATTATTGTTATGAACTGATTTATTTCTGGGAATAATTCATGTCAATATGTAGAGCTAGTTAGTTAGCTACTCATATCTTCCTTTATACTAGTGTCTAAACCAAGTATTTTTCTAGTGGCTTCTTATATTTAGCACAGTTGATAAATTTACACACCCTGTACTTAAAACGCTTATATACAATTGCTTGCCATCTGATTTTTTACAGACAGAAAAGAGTTTTTCCTTGCAAGAAGCTGTCTTCTAGGTGCCATCAGTGTCTCAGTAGAAACATGCTAATGTCTGATCCTCAGGTTTTACTGATCCTTTAAAAAAAAAAATATATATATATAACTGATCTAGAGCATGTTAAACAAAAAAAGTTATTTTAATCCTTGTGATATAAATTTCAAGATTAGCAATACAGAACTCACTGCTATTCTGGCATATACCTCTGAGGTTAGTACACTCCTCATTGTTCCATTTTCCTGTGTCATCAGCATGACCTCTCATTAGAGAAACACAATCAAACTGTTGGAGTAAGGAAAAGGATATGAGTACATTGATACTAGAAGTTATAAAACAAAGTACTGTAGCCCCCTGGGTAGTTTCACTTCTTTTTTTGAATCATAATATTGTCGGTTTGTATTACAACTCCAGAAACACCTTCCTTTTATCCTTTTCTGTCTGTTCTGGCCTCCTCTGTGATGGCCAGCTCCTCTTTGGTACTGTCTTGTAAATCTTTGTTAACTTCAGCTCAGCCTGTTTGTTTGGCTGTTTTCAAGAAGATATACTTGAAAGGCACTATTATTTTCAAGAACTTTCTGTCATATCTTCTGTCTTGACTAATGAGTGACTGTCAGCAAGTATTTTTGAATAGGAATGAAATAAAATAAACTGAGGTAATGCTTTGTATTTGGCTTGAATAACTGACAGTTATTATTGACAGAATCATCTAAATGGTGATTCTTGACACAGTTATCATTACCTCTAGTTCTTAGGATTTCCCTTTCAACTACACCAAATCACGGTACCTGAGTGCTTAGGAAGCTGGAGCTTTGGCAAAACCTGCAACAGACTACTAAGCTGCCATGCAGAAATTTTAGGAACATCTGTTTTAGTGGCTCTTGCCTCTAGTTTCTCAAACTTGAGTAACTTTCTCATGTTATTTCACTCCTTTGAAAAGGATCTTGTGAAGGAGATATCTGCTAGTAACTTAAAGGTGAAGGGGAAAATCAGAGTATACCTTTGTACTTCCCCCCACCCCTAGCTGATATTTCTTCGGAGTGTTATTAGAGGAGCAGTAGAGCTATGTGTTATACTGTATCCTATCTTCATTCCTGCGTGCCTTGGCCAGTGGCTAGATGGGCAAGAGCAGAATGAATTGGCTCAGATGCAGATTAAGCTGGATGTCTAGAGGTAGGATTTCTGGGTTTCCCTAGAGATGTGGATATCAAAATGAAGAGAGAATGGACATAGAGAGGAATTGCATAGTGTGAAGGGCAAGTTCTGAAACCATGATACATAAATAAATGGAAGAAAGGCAATGTGGGTGTTCAAATCAGTCTATATTGATCTGAATATGTAGAATGCTATTTGCAGCATTCTGAGGTTTAATTTCAGTGCTAGCAGTGGAGAGAATTTGATTGGTTTAGAAAGCAGTTGACATCTACTAGCCCTTAGCCATGCAATTATGATTTTAAATAGAGAAGTAGAAAAGAATTGAAATCTTTCCTCCTGCATCCTCTCCTCTTCCTTTTCATAAGTTAACTTGTCAAACGTGAAAATATACCCAATGTGTGTTAACTTTTAAAATCTGAATGTTACATTTATATTCTTTGCAAAATGAGCATCAAATCACTATGAAATCCAAATTTTGATTCGATCTGTCTAATATTTAATGCCTTTTTGTGCTTTGAGATAGCTAGAATACTCAAACATTGAAATTTTTTATTGCTAGTGTAAAGGTAGATGAATAACCTGGGAAGAAGGCTGAACCAACATCTGTATCAAAGTTAACTGTTACTTGAAGTAACATTGCTCAGATTTAACTTGATGTTAAACACTAAGCAGTTTTTACCTATTGTATTTTGTGGCCATCTTCTGGATGTAAAGTATCAAACCAAATATGTTTTACACATTTCTGGACCCCAATTTGTATAGGAGACAGCACTTCCATCACTCCAAAAGAAGTTGAGTTCACTGAGAATATCATTCAAACCAATCCAGGGATCACTTGAAAAATTCTTCAAATGATATGTGAGAAAAGCTGGAAAAAAAGCCAGTAGAAAAGCAGATAAACACGTCATCAGACAAGATATCAGCTCATAAACAAATTCTTAACTATTTTGATCATTAAAGTCTTGTATATATATATTTTGTATATATATATAATCATATACATATTTTAATTAACATTTGATCAAAAATTTCACCAAGTTTATTATTTCAAGGTTATGCCAAGCCTTTTTCTGTGAAAAGTCTCAAGGAGTTAAAGTATTTGGAACTATGAATCAGGCTTGGAAAGAGGAAAGATAAAAATATATGCCTGTTACCTAATGTAACACCATGTTACTTAATGAGTTCACTTATTTCAATACTCGGGATGAACTGATTGACTAATGGAAATGTGTAGCTGTACACAGCTGCAGATGAATGAATGGGAACACAGGCAAGGTGAAAATGTGTTTTCTTCTGACATTCTACTATTGAATTAAGTTTCAGAATGTAGGCAGTCATTTCAGAGAGGTATAGTAATATATCTAATTCTGGCAGAAATCAGACCACAGATTCCTTTTCTTTCTCTGTGTCTAAAATTACAAATGCCAGGTCTCAATATGTTGTTTTATGATAATTCATACCCTATAAATAATGTAAAGCATAAAACATGTAAAGCAGTGTTTTTACAATGTAGTTGAACCAAGGGAGAGCACTGATTTCAACATGCAATATAAATCTCTGAACCTGCATTTAACTCATTTGCAGTGGTCCCTCCAGAAGGAATTCTGGCAGTACAAAACATTTACAGCCACTTTCTGTGAATCTTGATACAGCTTGTTTACCTACCTAAACTGTCGATGAGCATTCTGAATTAATCCTATGAGATATGACTCCAATTTGCCATTTTTTAAGATCTAAAAAAAAAAAAAAAGTACAGTTAGTTAGTGCTTTCTAATATTTAGTAGTTATCTAATATGAAAAAAATGTAACTTTTGTGTTATGGAAGCAAATAGAAGAATACACATTGTATAAATGGTCATGTGTAGTCACCAGAGAGCACCCCTGTTGAAGTAAATACCATACAACACACATTTTTGCTGTACCATCTTTAGTGCTGCTTTCCCCGTTTTGGCTGCATTTGATACGCTTTCAAAAGCTTTCAAAGTTGTTCTCAACTGAAGAAGAAATGAAGAAGATCTGAGAAAAAAAATAGTATACATTTTTTTGGTACTTAAGCAGCTATGCAATTCATGTGTCTCAAGCTGTCTGTTGTTTTCCTCCTTTCATATCCTTTCCCATATAATAAAAGCAAGCATCTAATACCATAACACAGAAAGGAGATTATGTGGCTACTTTGGTATTAGTAAACCTGACAGGATTATGACAGAGGTTTGAGGAGGCAACCATGCCATTAAACTGTTAACATGCCCCTGTCATGACTTTGTCATGTGCCCAACAGAACAATCGCAGGCAACGTATAGGCAATGCCCTTGAAATGCATGAACGGTTTTGATGTGTGTTGCAGGAAAACCAATTCTTGCAGGTCCTAGTTCATCAGTCCCTGACCTGGATCAGGCTAAATCTTTCTTCGAATAGTTGTTTTGTTCAGCAATATGACATGGTCTATGACCACCACAGATATGCTGCCAACAGCCTCACATCTACACGTTAGCATGTATTCTAAACTATGATATTCAGATGAGAAATAACCACCCTCTCAAAAAGACAGTTTCCTCAGTATGCAACCAATCTGCCTGTTCCTTGCTCCTTACATACATCTGGTCATGGGCAGAACAATCTTTACCCGAGAATAAGAATATACCCACCCTAGTAAATGGTAAATTCTTTTGTACTTATTTTCCTAAAGAGAAGCTCTATTCTGTGGAATACTTTTTTTTTTTCCTTAAACATTTATATCTACTGCTAATAAAGTGTTTTAGTATTATGCAACAAGCACGTTCTCCTGCATTTCACAATCATATGCAGCAGGGTGTACAGGCCATATATTGTAGAAGACAGCCAAATTTCCTCTTACACTTTTCCACAAAAGTTTTCTTTCACTATTATTTCAAATAGTAGCAAAATCTTCCTGATTGTTTTTGCAGAATGTTCTGGCTTTCTCCATAGAGGTCTTTCCTGTGCTGAAAAATTATTCTTTGTCTTCTTTTTTAATCCAGCCATCTTCTGTGACTTCATATACTGAAACACAGAAGAGGAATCTCTGTATTCTTCACAATTCTTACACAAAGTTGGTGTTGTTACATGATACCACCCTTTAGATAAGAGAAAATAAACAGAAGCTTACCAGCAGGAGGGTCCAGAGGTTCTGGTTTCAAGGCTGTCCCTGTAATGAAATGGGAAAAAAAAAAAAAAAGAAGGTGTAATATGTTTCCCAAATATTAAACCAATAAAAGTGTTCAGTTAGTGGAAATTATCTTAATGTCTATAAATTCTTCATATTTTACATATTCAATGCAGAATATATATATATATATAGTATCTTTGATGCAGAGAAAAAATAGATGTTCAGGGTATAACAGATGCATTACAGGCCTACATCTCTGTCTTGGTAGATTTTTTTAAGTGCATCTTGCACATCCGGAGTGTTGCCTAAATTAGATGACTGAAGTTAGTCAGAACGAGTACTTGTTTCTGAAAGCAAACTGAAGGGTAAAAACACTACCTCAGTATTGCTATACTTTGCACAATAATAAGAGATTCTTCATGGACATTGTCTGTATCTGGACAAGAAATTCAAATACTAAGCTTTTTGCTTTGAAGTATTTTATATTTTATTCGTATTAATTTACTTGTGAAACTTTTGGCTGTTTTGTTCTTTTGTTTGGGTTCTTTTTTTTGTTTGTTTGCTTGTTTTTCTAAGTAGCCACTTTGTTAAGAATCGACTTTGGCTGAATTTCCATCATTTTTTGAGAAAAAATTGAAATGAAAAGTTTCCACATCACTCAGAGTGGAATACTGGAGCAATATTTCTTCAAATATGCGAGGCCAACACGTATGAAAATGTAAAACAAATGTCACCTTTTTAACTTTTTTTGCACAGAATTATTTGTTGTTTGTGTTGCTGTATGTGTAATTACATTAAATAAAGTAAGCGTGTAACACACCTGCTTGGGGAAAAAGAAAGGTCATGTCACCTTTTAAAAATAGCCTCTGGTATAATTCATTAAAAGATTTAAAAGAAAAAGTGTATGTCTGTTCTGGTAGTACAAAGTATTATGACTATTTCAACATCTTTCAGTATGGTATTATGCACTGCTGACTAATGATGGTAATTTCTTCAAGCTGTAATTCCTGTCATTTATACACCACTAATAATTAACAGTATACAGCTACTGACACTCTTGCTAATGATTTTTAGTTTAGTGCTGATCATGCAGGTGAGATCTTACAAAAGAAGTTACCAGGAAAGGTGTCTTCACGTTTCTCTGAGATAGATGTACATGACTATTACTTTTGAAGCATGAGAAACAAGGACAATGTGTTTTGGTTAAAATCAGATTATTCTGAATAATTCATTAGCACAGAAATAGTGTTATTTAGAAAAATATCACTTTAAACATTAACCCTTACTGCTTGTGTTAAGGAGCACAGGGAGTCATCAAAGTAACCTTACTTCCTAAGTCTTGGAAGTAAAATGTGTAACTGAATACAAAGCTGCAATTGATTTCTCTCTTATTTTGCTGACTATACTTCTCAACAGTTGTTATATTTCAAACACCTGTCCTTCCCGCCCCCACAGTAGTGTAAACATAGAAGTTTTTGCTACTACTATGAAAGGAAGATGTGAGACTGACTATTGTCTTAAAGTATATAAACTCTGAAGTTTGGATTACCATCTTTTCATTTCAGCAAGCCTGCTGTTACAGGAATTTCTTTACATCTCATCTTACAAAGTGAATGATTCTAGTATGCTGGTAGTCTTTAAATTAGAGGAGATGGCTAGTGTGTCCTTGTGTAGCATTCTAGCTACACCTGGGTGGACGAGTGAAGGTTTTTTTCACAAAGGATACAGAAATTTAATTTTTTTTTCTTCCAAATTTTCTCTTTTTCCCACTCTGCCCCCTTAACCCCCAAACTGGGAATACCCTACAAGTAAAAGTTCCAAGAAAAATATATTTTCATGTCAGTCAAAGCATCTGTTTTAACAAAAATCTGTTTTTGTGCTGAGCAGTGGATTTTACCAGGTAAGACCTTGAGGTTGTTTTTACCTTATTTTCTATAATTTTATAATTATATAATCAATATATTTTCAGCAAAGCTTATCATATAATATACTCTTTTAAAATAAAACAAAGCAAAACAAAAAAGTTTATTAGGAACAGTTGAAATCTTCCATTCTGAAAGTATTTATATGTTTTGACCTATTTGTCCTTAAGCAAAATTCCCATTCAATCTACCAAATTTTCTACCAGCCTGTAACTTGGAGAAATTCTGGTTTTGATAGAATGGGATTCATCTTAAATTTCTTCCTAATGTGAGTTTAGAGTAAAAAATAACCTACTTTTCTTTATTTTACAAATCCAGTTATGACGGGGCACCATAATCCAGGACACAGAAGACTCTTTCCTGATTGCTCCACAACATTCAAATGCAATATTGTCAATATAAGCATTCTTCTTATAATCCACCTAAAGAAGAAACACAGCTTTGTTTTTCATTCTTATCATACAGGGAAAAAAAGTTGTACTATGGAAGGAAAAAGAAGTAGAACTGAAGTTTCAAACCACTCCTTACTTTCCTCTTATGGCTGTGCAGTCTATGATGTGGGCTATTAAAGCAATATAGTCACTCAACAAGAAAAAAGAAATGCTCTGGGCTTATGCAGCCTTTTACAGGCTCTAGCAGCCCCATGGAAACTTGAATCTAATGAGGTTATAAATCAATATCAGGGGAAAAGAATGTAGCAATGTATCACCAGAGACTAATAAAAATCAATAGAAACATTTCTTGTATTTGTCTCTTAGATAATCTAATGCCTGACAACCCTTACTGTGAAGAAATATTTCCTGATCTCCAGTCTAAACCTCTCCTGGTACAACTTAAGGTTATTTCCTCTTGTCCCATCACTTGTTACTTGGGAGAAGAGACTGACCCCCACCTCACTACAACCTCCTGTCAGGTAGTTGTAGACAGTGATAAGGTCTCCCCTGAGCCTTCTCTTCTCCAGACTGAACACCCACAGTTCCTTCAGATGTTCCTTGTAAGACTTGTGCTCCGGACCCTTCATCAGCTTTGTTGCCCTTCTCTGAACCCCTCCAGCACCTCAATGTCTTTCTGATAGTGAGGGGCCCAAAACTGAACACAGTATTCGAGGTGTGGCCTCAACAGTGCTGTGTACATGTATCAGCGGCACTCCTGTTTCAAAGGCAGAATGTTCGTATGTGTCATCATATAAATATTTTTTTGCAAAGTTGGGTAACAGTTTAGAATTACAACATAGAAGGTTCTTTGCAGCATAAATTTACTGCAATGGCAGAGTACCAGGCATCGCTGCATTCCAGTTTTGTAAGGATTGGCGCACGGAGGATTACATGATGTGACGGGAAGTTGCCAGGAGGGACAGGAACCAGCTGACCCTGGGGAGCTGCTTAGGCGGCAAATATAAGGAATTGTAACTGCGCAATAAATCATTGTTGACCCGCATTCTGTGAATGCTCTATGGCTTGACCCTAGTTCGGAGGGAACTAGTGCTTCCGTCCCTCACCACACGAGTAGCGAGAAACTACAAGTGGTGACCCCGACGTGAGAGTGATGGATGCGCGCCACGTGGTACAGGTATTGAAGGCCTTCATGCAGCAAGCTGGGTTGCTGAAGGTGATGCATTCCGGGCCAGCGGGCCACTGCATCCAATGGTTGCAAGGACGAGGGGCGGTGGAGGCCCCTGTGGACGTATTAGATACCTCCCAATGGGGACGAATCCGCCAAGAGCTTTTGGAAGCGGTCTTGGCTGGGGAAAAGAAAGCAGGAGATATAGGGGAGACATGGGGTGCCATCGAAAATATTGTCTCCAAGAGTCATGAAGAACATGAAGCCGTTTTTGCAGCTCGCATAGCATTGTACGGTACACCACACACTGACGCCGCTGGACCGGCGGCAGCGGCGGAAGGTTGCCAAACCGGCGCCTCCCTTCTCGGCGAATCGAATTGTCCACCTGAGGGGGAGATCCCCGATGAGGGGGCTCAGGCAGCCCCTGCGATTCCGGTAAGGGAGGAAAGTTTGGTATGCCCGTTAAGAAAACCGGCGGAGGAGGGGGGAGAGGGGGGGGCTCCATCACCCCCCGCATACCCGTGGAGGGAGATGCAAGAGGCTGTGCAACATATTGCAGAAGGGAAAGATCAACTGCCTCAGGACTCCAGTGATCGGAACCCACATAAACCCCCAGATCCAGATGATATCTGGTACCTGAAGAGAAAGAACGGGCGTGGGGACCTCCTAGGTATCACTGGTCTGACGAAGAGGGGGAAAAGCCACCGCAGCGGGTTGGTCCGGGGGCAAATAACTGGAATGAGTGGCGTGAGCAAAAGCAAGAATCAGATTCAGAGGAAGAGAGGGAAGCAGTGAACCGACCGCAGAACAGAGTAAGAAAGATAGAAGATGACCGATTACCTCAATTGATAAAGGGAGTACAGGAGGCCTTGCGACAAGTAGACCAAGCATGCTCGCAGTTTCCTCAGGTCCATCCACCTGGTAAAGGTGTAACAGATTGGAGGCTGGTTGCGAAAGAGTGTGTGCTGAACGGAGTAGAATGGCAAGCCCCCTCACTGGAGGCTTTTCTGGTTTTAGCCACAGGAGGCCATGGCTGGGGGTATGAGTGGCAGCCGTGTGACCTTAAAACCCTGAAAGATCTTGCTAGCGCAGTCCAACAGCATGGGATCAGCTCCCCACAAGTGTCCATCCTGGTGGAGTGCGTTTTGTCCACTCCAACGTCTCCATATGATGCCAGGCAGCTTTTCCGAGGTATACTCCCGACATTGAAATGGTTGTTATTTTTAGAGCTTTGGCGGGAGGAAGCTGCTACGCTGACAGCCACCGACGGGGGGCAGGGTGGCCCTTTGGCGGGGACCACGACAGACATGTTGACGGGTGAAGGGCAATTTGCTACTCCGCAGGACCAGATGAGGCGGCTGAGAGGGCGACACTGGGTGGCAGTGGGGCAAACGGCACTTAAAGCGTTGCGAAGGGTGCAGCAAGCTGAGGGTCAGCATCAGCCGTGGCTGCATGTGAGGCAGAAGGTCGGAGAAAATTTCGCGGATTTTGTAGATCGGGTACACAGTGCAGGTACGGTCGCAAAACTGCCTGAGGCTGCAAAGGAAGCAGTGGTGGTGCAGTGTCTGAGAGACAATTGTACCACTTCTGTAAGGGCGATATTACAGCAAGCGCCGCAAGAGCTGTCGCTGCCCGGGTTACTGCGGTGCTGGGCCGCTCGGCAGGGAGAGGCGCACGCAGGCCCCATGGTCGCAGCGTTAAGGACAGCTTACAATCCGGAGAACAAACAAGTGGGAGGTGCTAAAACAAGCCGCTGCTACGGGTGCGGAGGTTCAGGCCATCGAATCCACCAATGCCCCTCCCCTTTACCAAACAAGGGAAAGGGCGGAGAAGACAACTCGGGCTTGACCTGCTGGCGGTGTGGGGGGAGTGGTCATCGTGCGCGCGACTGCCGGAAACCGCGGCCATGGCAGCAGCAACAACGGCGGCTGCAGGGAAAGGGGAAGTGGAGCGTTGTGAGCCCTGGCAACACTCCCCTTTGAGCGACAGGGCAGGGGAAAGGGGGGTTCCCCACAATGAGCGACAACAACCCTCAAAGCCTACCCTGGGGGAATCCTCCCTACTAATGGCATTGTCTTTATCTTTAGCTACTACGCCGGAGTGTTTAGTCTGTTTTCAACATACCTTACCGGATATGGAACCTCGCTCTTTTACATGTATTGCTATGCTTGACTCTGGAGCTGATTGTACCATGGTGCCACAAGAACAATGGCCCGAAGGCTGTGGACGTCACCATGCGGTGAGGTACAGGGGGTGGGAGGTTTGCAAAAAGTCCAAAGAAGCTGTGCTCCTATTCAGGTCATCTTACAGGGGGGATCAAAAGCAGATCAGGAATGGGAAGTATATGTGAATCCTTATGTTTCCGAAGGACTACCTGTAACCTTACTAGGCTGTGACACCTTAAGACAGTGGGGGTGTCATCTGGTCACTCCTTTTTAGCACGGGCCACTGCTGTGATACAGCCGCTGCAGCTACAGTGGAAGAGGACGGAACCGGTTTGGATAGAGCAGTGGCCCATGTCTGAGGAGAAAGGAGCAGCGGTGCTAGAATTAGTGACTCGAGAGTTGAAACTGGGTCATCTAGAACCTTCAGTTAGCCCTTGGAACACCCCTGTTTTTGTAATTAAGAAAAAATCAGGTGCTTGGAGGTTGCTACATGATCTGCGAGAGGTTAATGCATGTCTGGAAGACATGGATTCCCTTCAACCCAGCCTTCCCTCCCCTGTTACCATTCTTGATGGGTGGCACATTTGTGTTTATGATATTATGGATTGTTTTTTCAGCATTCCCTTGCATCCAAAGGACAGGAAGTATTTCGCCTTTTCACTTCCCACGACGAATCAGCAGCAGCCTCAACAACGCTTTCAGTGGACTGTGCTGCCACAGGGCATGAAGAACTCTCCAACCATCTACCAGCTGGTGGTAGATTGAGCATTACAGCCAGTGAGGAAGTTACCGGTACAGGTGATACATTATATGGATGACATTCTGTTAGCAGCCGAAACGGAAGAACAGCTCCAAGGTGCGGGAATGACGTTGTACAAAAATCTGGAAGAACATGGGCTGCATATTAGTGTCACAAAAGTGCAGAGAGTTAGCTCTTTAAATATCTTGGCACCTTGATTGGACCTCATGAGGTCCATCCACAGTTATGTACAATCACTAACACTGTCTCCATGGTGCATGAGGTGCAGAAGTTGGTGGGCCAGCTGCAGTGGATGGGGGCCTTTTGCCCCATTCCTGAGGAGGAGTTAATCCCCTTTTATCAGTTATTGAAAGAGACTACTTCCATATTGGACAAGCGAGAGCTTTCTGAACAGCATTGTCGACTGTTGTCGCAGATACTCACACGTGTACAGCAGTGTAGTCTCTGTAGGTTCCAACTGCAGCATGAGATCCGGGCTTTCCTTTGGGTTATGAAAGGGGCAGGGATTGGTTTAGTAGCACAGGACTGGTCACCATTACAGTGGGTGTATGTCTCGAAAGGGAAAAAGGCGCTTATACTATGGCCGGACTTATTAGCGCAATTAATGGTAAAGGTGCTCACTGTCGGTCGACATCTGTTTGCAAAAGAAATCGCCTGCTGTTTCCTCCTGTGTTCCTTGACTATGTGGGAGTTATACTATCCTTTGTCGGAAAAGCTACAAGCTGTTGTGGCAGGTTTTCGAGGTCAGTTTGCTGCACAAACTCCGACTCCTTGGGATGCTGTGGTGCAAGCCAAAGCATTGCAACCTCATTCCTGGGTAGTCGAGAATCCAGTTACGGGAATTACCATTTTCACAGACGCCTCCTCCCGTACTCAACAAGGCGCATATGTGTGGCAAGAGAAAGGCGTGTGGAAAGACGGGCGGGTCCAGGCCCCAGGAAAGTCTGTTCAATTTCTAGAAGCATATACTGTAGCTACTGTGCTACGACAGTGGTCAGCGGACCCCATTAATGTTGTAACGGATTCTCTTTTTGTCTGGAAACTTTTGAAGCAAACAATGTGGGCCATTGAGGCTACGACGGAGTGTGCGCAAGTCCTTTCTCAGGCTTTATCTGAGTGAACTGCCGAAATTTGCCCAATACACTGTAATAGTCATTTGCACATCCCTGGACTCCTAACTGAGGGTAACAATAGGGCAGACCGTGTTGCGTAAGGTGTGCCAGTCCCTGACTGTTGCGCTCCAGTTTTTACAGAGACCCCTTTTCAGCATGCCAAATGTTTACACTCCTTGCTACACATTGGTGCGCGAGCATTGGCGTGGGCTAAGGGTCTTTCATGAGCACAGGCTGCGGACGTTATCCGTCTGTGTTCGACCTGTGTTCACACTCCCTTATGGGAAGCAGGTGTTAATCCCCGCGGCTTGCAACCTAATGATATTTGGCAGACAGATGTCACCGAATATCCTGCCTTTTCTCCTATGCGTTATTTACATGTCACAGTTGATACCTGTAGCAGTGTCATCTTGGCTACGGCACAACACAAGCAAGACGCGAAGGCGGCCATTTTGCATTGGCGCGAGGTCATGGTGATCTTGGGAGTCCCTAGCCAGATCAAGACCAACAACGGTCCAGCATATTCAAGTCAACTGGTGGCTTCGTTTTTACGACAGTGGGGCATTGAACATAAGACCGGTTGTCCTTATAACAGCACTGGCCAAGCTATCGTCGAACGCATGTACCGGACTCTGAAAGCTCGCCTCATGTGTCTTGAGGTGGGGGAGCCCGTATCCGGAGAAACTCCTGCAAGCCGCGTGTGCCGACTTTTACTTTCTGCTCTGACTAGTTTAAATCAATTCTCGCGTGGATCAAGTGAACAATCCCCGATGGGTTCGCACTTTGCCCCACCTCTAGACAAACCCCCATATCCACAGGTATGGGTGAAAGATCTGGAAAAGGGTAAGATAGGTCCATTTGCCCTATGTGCTCACGGGCGGGGCTATGCCTTGTGTAGAGGGTAAGACTGGGCTACGCTGGGTACCGGCAAAATTGTTACTACCGTATTTGTAGTTCTGTCTGTAAGTTTGCATTTGAGCTATATTTTACAGGTGGTGATTGGAGCTCAGCTGTATCTGGGAAAGAGTGACGGAAAGAGGTGAGAAATGACATCCATGGCCCTTGTGTGTCCAGATGACTTCACTCACGGATCCAGTCACGACGTGCCTTACGAACTTTGTAGCCGGTCGTTGACTATGACAACACTCAGGCCGGAAACCTCCGCGTCTAGGTCCCTTTAGGCTGATGCTATGTGTTTATTAGTATTAGGATGTTTGTTTCTTTCTTGTTTGATTATGTAATATGCACCATGTTTGAATACTTAGTTACACGAACCTTCCTTACTTACTCAATTAGAGTTATAAGTTGTTATCTGGAATAGCTGTTAAAACCCTGAGTTTTCTAGTCTTGAGGCAGGGAAGATGTAGGGATTTGCACACGGAAGATCACGTGATGTGACGGGAAGTCGCCAGGAGGGACAGGAACCAGCTGACTCTGGGGAGGTGCTTAGGCGGCAGATCCAAGGAATTGTAACTGTGCAACAAATCGTTGTTGACCCGCATTCTGTGAATGCTCTGTGTCTTGACCCTAGTTCAGAGGGAACTAGTGCTTCCATCCCTCACCACACAAGTAGCGAGAAACTACAAGTTTGTGTACAGAACACCTTCACCAGTCACCCACTTGAACATCCCTTGCTATTCTGTGTCTGAGAAACCAATCCAAAAATACTTCTCAGAGCTCAGACCAATGAGGCTGGTAGGTAGGCTTGCTCATATCTGAAATGACAGAAGTCAGATAGCAGTTAAGCCTAGCTTTCCCTTAGTCTGACATTTCTCATCATCATAAACTACACAAGATTAGAATGAATGGAGTCTTTGTTAGGTTTCCTTTTACATGGAAGTATGTGCTTAACTGGTACCAGATAGACTAGCTTCAATAGCAGGTGAAGCTGTGCTATACTGAAAAACTGCTCCTTACAAACAGAAGAAGCTGTGATCTGGTTTTTTTCAGAGTAAAGTACTGGAAAACATGAATGTGTAAAATATATTTAGTTAGAAAAGACATACGGTATTTATTGTTGGGTTGGGGTTTTTTTCCTCTGGAAAAGGTATGTTCTGTTTTTCTAGTTTCACATTTTTTTCCAAAAAGCTCTCAATTATTTTACAAAATTCCAATATTATTGCATCAGCTACACAATTTTAAACTTTTTCATACCTGTCTCCTATACTCGTTAAATAACTACTGCTCTTTTCGCAGGTTTTCTTTGCTTCTAAAAACTTTACAGAGATATGTCCAACCAGGTAGCAGTAAAAAACATGTCTTTCCCAGCCCTGTCAAGAATATATGTGAAATTTACTTGCAGTAGTAAAAGCATATGTTATAGTGCTTGAACTTCAGTGTATACTCTTAAGTCAGCATGTTTTTAATATAACCAAATATGATAATGTATTAACTTGAATTCCAGTTGGCCACTGGAAATTAAGCATACTAAACATGTAGACAGGAGATTTAATGCATGAGTCCACCTTTTTTAACAATTAGTAACTTATAAATTTTAACTGATCAAAAAGTCAGTGGCACACAGAATGGAGAGTGCATTCAGAAATAGGTGAATAAAATACTTCTTTGCTCAGAACCAAAGAGTATTCTGGTTTATAGTGAGATGCTAACTCAAGTTTCCTGATGTTTCTATATCAAAAGAATAGTAACTAGACTAATTAATTGTTTTGACTCATCAGTTCACCTAAAAACTCTGACTGAAGAGGTAGCATAAAAAAATATTGAAAAGCAAAAGCCTCAAAATTACACCTGAATTCCAAGTCCCTTTTCCCTTCTTTACCAGCTCAAGATTTGCTTGCTGTACCCAAGAAAGGTAAATAAAATCTGCTTTCAGTATTTGGCTGCTGCCTAGTTCTATCTAGCACAATGAGTCTCAGCTGTGTTCCCCATATGGGGTTGTGGGAAATGTTACTAAATACAGAACTGTAGTACATAGGAAAGTAAAAAGAGGGAAAAATAGAGGGGCGTGGGAGGAAAGCAATAGAATACAATTACTTGTTCAAAACAAACTCACTCATAAAGGCAATTTGATTGTTTTAGTTTGGCCTCATAGTGAGATTTGTCATCATCTTGCATTATGTCACATAGTCCAGAAACGGACCCCAGTCTCTAGTATGTCTTAAGACAACCACAGATGGTTGCAGAATAATATAACAAATATGTAGAAAACCTCAGTAATGGCTTTAGCCTCTTTCACAGACAGTTCTGAGAGATAATGGGCATGACTCATATTGACTAAAAAAATTTCAAAATAACAATTTTAAATAAGGGGATGTAGTGAAAATTATCACCCTGAATCTGATGTACAATCAGACTTGCTGGGGGAGGGGAGGAGGGTAGTATCAATAGTATCAATGTGAAGTGGAGCTTTTGAAAATGGATTTCACACTTGGAAATTGTCAAATTGATTTTTACTAACCAGATTCTTGGTTAAGCTTTCTTCTTACCTTTAAGCAGGCAGGATCAGCCTTTGCTGTCCCAGAAACTCCTTGTAGTGAGTCTCTTCTGCAGATGTAACCTAACTTTCTATCACAGGCACTGTCTGCCCAGTATCCATCCTAGATTCAGTTTGGAAAGAGGTGAAAAATAGTGAGGTAGAACCTGTTTCTTTTTGAAACTTTATTGATTATATTTTTTTAAAATATTATTTCAATGGGAGAATAAAGATCTGTACTTTTTAATGAATTCCAAGTATTTATGCTTAATTGTGTGGTTATATTAAGCTAACTAACTGTCACAGGCAGACTGTTAAGGTTTGCTTGGCATATAATGTACTCACAATCAGATATGAACATTGACTTAGTTATCTTTAATGTAATTTTAAATTTAGCTTAGAACAAACAACTTTCTTAGTGAATAAAGGTGCCATTCCCTGACCTGTTGCTAAGTTGCATTCAAAAAAAACCTTAGAAAGAGAAACAAAAATCAAATGGTATAGTCCTGCCATAGTGACACAATCTTCTTGCCCACTAACTGCATGGGTTGGTTCTCCAGGCAACCTTTTGGTGTATGTCACAGGAGTTCCGTCACTCCACTCAAAATAGATTTGAGTGTTGAGGTAATTCAGACCAATCCACAGCTCATCCACAGCTTCTAAGAACAGTAATTCAGCTGTGTTAGTACCCAATTAGAAATAGTCCATAGGATCAAAACTTCATGCAAATAAGCAGAAAGTACAATAGAAATTCACCCAGATTAAATAACAATGGAGTTTATTTTAAGATCTAATACACAGTCTTCTTTCAAGAAGTTAAAAAATGAGATACCAGTAGGAAATGAGACTCCTCAGCTTTATCAGTAAAAGCCCATTACTGTATCTATAGCTACAAGGTGTCTGAGGCAGATAATCAGCCCAAATACTGCAGTAACTAGAGTTGCTATTTCCTTCAAGTGATTTCATGCAGTGAAAAACATATTAAAAAGAAAACCAACAGAAAACCAACACCACAAATTAAAATCAAAATAAACAAAGGAAATGAAGACAGCACTAATGACTCCTCTTGTGTATTTTTGGTGTTCAGTTGTGGAGGGTTTTAAACCTACATATCTGTGGGCTTCCCTATATATATTCATAACAAGCAAAAATATATATTTTTTTAAACCTGTAATATGTCTAATAATATAATTCTACAACTATATCAATAGATAGAAATCTGTTAGACCAGATAGAAGTATGATAGAAATCTGTAGAAATACTCACTGTAGCCAAGTTGAGACAGTAAGAAACCATGCTCTTCAGGGTTGCGGATACTGGCCAGATTGCCATTGCTCTCACTGCAGGAAATTAGGGCTTCTTTCCAGTCTCTAGGATCTCTATGAACCACAAAACAGTGATCTCTATAGGGCAGCCATCTTTCTGGGTATTTAACAGGCCCTGCACCCTCTCAAAATCAACAGATATTTCAAGTTATTAAACTGTGCAAACTAGAGTCTAGAATAGTTGCAATTACATTAGAAATCAGGAAATTTAAACGTTTATAAATAAGTAGTACTTCTCTTCATTCCCTGTACATTAGACATTTTAGACTGTTGTTGTACACTGTACTTTTGCAGAAAACATACTGCATTTAAACAAAAGAGGAGAATAATAGAGCTTTTGGACAGAGGACTATTTTGGAATTCCATGTATTGCGTCTTCACAGAACATACCCCACCCAATTATGTTTTGCATGTTTCATAAAGACATTATTACTGCAGCCCAAATAATTCTCTACACAGAAGCTTTCCATACTAAGCTTCGTTAAATAAATCAGAGAAAAGCATAGTAGAAAAGTGGACTGAAAGATCTTGCTAATTTTGCCATCTTTCTATTCTCCAGAAATCCCACTGAGAAAGTGGTTTGAGCCTATTGGTGCCACCGTTCCAAGCCTTCCGTGATAAGTCTCAGTGTTCTTGTATTAGAATGCTCCTCATGAAAGGTGAGGCATCTCTAACTTTATTTTCGTATTCATGCAGTCCATGGTACATTTGTGAAGGTGTATGGCTTAGGCCAGTGCCTCTGGAGTTGTGAAGAGTAACATGAAATAAAAATGGCTTCTGTGGTTACCAGGTTCCAACAACATTTCCAGTATGTAAACAATTTGGTTAAAGAAATAACAGCATGATTTGTGCTGTGCCACTTATTAAAGCAGAACAACAAATGACAATGCCTTTTTAAAAATTATTTTAAATAGCCATGAAATTTCGTTTAGTGACATAAATTCTGTCTTTTTCAAAGGGTTTTTATTTGCTTGACATACTTGATGGAAGAATGAAAGGATCTGGTGTGGAGTTTTCCTTTTTACAAATATAGCCAACTTTCAGCTTATATGGCTGGTTTTTCCCATTTAGCATCTCTTGTAGGATTTAGTACTGCACAGTTTCTCAGGCTGAGGCTCAGGATTTCCTTCATTGAATAAAAACCAAATTAATTTTATGTAGCACATATTCTATGTCAGCAGCCAAAAGAGCAATTTACTTCCAGCCTTTTCATGTGCCAATTGCAAACTCAGTACTTGCTACAGTTACTTTTCTGCTGGAGATAAGGAGTGTAATTTGAAACTACCCATCGAACATTTCTTTACAATTTTTGCTTGTTGCATAACATGCACCTTCTGCCATATTTGATTACAGAATAGCAGTCTCAAAAATAAGACATTCCTATATTTTTTGTGGAAACCGTTGTCTCACACTAAAGAGATACCTAACTTTAAGCCTGCACTGATGGAAAGGCTGCAGCAAATCCTTTTCTTGTTCCCCCCTCCCCTCCCTGTTTGATCAGCAGTACCTCCCTTAAAGAATATGTAGCTCACAACCAGTTGCAGAATAAATTATGTTGTTGCCCAGTCAGTAGATGCTGGACTGAAGAGCCCAGGGTACCTGTTGCTGCTGCAGTTGCAATGCTGTACACAGACTGTAGGAAATCAGAGTTCATAGTTTCACAGCTCATGAAATATCTAATTTTATACACAATTTGTTGCCAGGACCCAATTATACCAGTAGGACTAAGTAATGAGCTTAAAACACTCACGTACATTCATAAAATCTGATGGTTTAAGTTTGAGCTAATATTTTGGGGCAGGCACACAGTAAGGTAACATCTTAACATAGTTCATATTCAGACAAGGAATTTTACAGATGCAAAGAGAGAAGAGTGTCCTTCAAAGTAAGCACTTCAAGGTGCTAACAATAAAAGCAAACTTCAAAACCTGAAAATTAGAGTTCTAGCTCCGCATTGTAGAGCTAAACCAAGCTTAGTGAATTAATATTATTTGTTAAAAACATGAGACAAAAGCAAAGTGCCACCAATTGGTTAGATACGTTGTCTGACAGTTGAACAGGGAGTGGTGGGAACCTACATTGGACTAAACCTGGCAGGGTAAACTTCCTCTTTGTGGGAGCATGTTAAATAGCTTCTAGTTTCAAGAGCTGTGTTTAGCAGAGCACAAAAATAATAATATTAAATTCCTAAAATAAAGTATAAAGCAAATCTTTTGGATGGAACATACCAAATCGTATGTGAAAACTAATTTCCTCATGTCCACGATGCCCTTGTTAGGGAGTCTTTTCTTTCAATATGAAGTTCTGGTCCAGCAGCTTTCAGTGGTACGCTGGAACAAAAAAGTTCCGCTCAAGTCTTTGGGAAAGGACCTTTCTGCATATCCCTTAGGCAGCTTGGCTGCAGATTTGCTCCTTGCTGCAATCAGAGCCCAGTTACATGCACTCACAATTGCTGTCTCTCCTCTGCTTGCCCCTGCAACCAGCTATCCAGAAGGTCCTCCATGAGCACAACTTCGTTTTTTTTCCCTTCCTCCAAAAGATATAATAATTTTGCAGTAAACTGGAAATGTATAATTAACTCATAATAGCCACCACATGGCAATACAGGAACTCCAAGGGTGTGGGCTGTTTGACCTGAGAGCCAGCTGCTCCTCTTCTCTGCGAGGCTTAAGGAATTTAACCAGCTCAGCTGAAGGTAGAAAACCCTCTAGAAGCTCTGGCCTTTCCATTTGTCCTCCATGCCAGATAAAAACAGCTGGCACCTTTGAGACTTGTGGAAGGCCAAAATATATGTGTATTTATTCACCAAGCAAACATACAGTATTTGCTGCAACTGGCTGTTGCCATGACAATCAAGTCACTTTCAAAAAGAAACTGCCAATGCTGTGAACTCTATTTACAGTCTCACTTGAATGTTAAAGAGGAGAGAGTGAAAGAGCAAAAGCATAAAAAGTGAAGGGGAAGGCTTTGTAAGACTGATGCTCACTGACAGCTGAGTCCTGGCAGGATGCAGGGTCTGATAACCATCATGAGAGTAGAAGGGAAACACAGAGGATTTAACTGACTTGAAGGCATTCTTAGTATGCTACAGCTCAACTAGGGCTTTTCATTGAGTCTGTTTCTGGTACAAAATTAGTTTATTTAGCTCTTTTGTCTGAAGTTACTTGTGATATACCCAGTGAAGAAAAGCATCATTCTCAGCTTTTTAATCTCACATGGTTTATAAGCTTTCAACTCAATTCCCTCATGTTCACAGGGAATATTACAAGACTGTAATTAATATGCATTCATCATATTGTCAGGAAATATTAATTCAAAAAACTGCTAAGAAAATGATTACTACCTGGTGCCCTCTTAAAGTATCTGAAGGGAATGCCACCACTTCAGAGCCAGCCACTGTTGAGATTCAGCCTGTTAAGCCCAATCCAGAGAGAGGATCTCTTGCTGTCAATCAGATCTAGGTAACCAAAAGAGTTAAATACTAATGAAATTTGTTAGGAAATGCTCTGCATTTTCAAAGTTCAGAGGAAGATAATAAATGTCTGCTTTCTAAGTTTCAGTATGGATTCCATATTTACTGGCAATAAACAGTTTATTCTGCAAATAAAGGGTAGAGAATGGCAAAAGACTGTTTAGCATAATAGTTTATCTGAATGTAAGGCTATTCTATAGTTATATATAAGGAATAAGCTTTGAAAACTGAAACACTGAATTGCTGTTGATAATATTTGTTACAAGTTTGCTTCATTATAATGGAATTGATACAGAGCCTTTATTCTAGTCTTGCATAAATCCAGAAAGTCTTTAGATTTTTCATAGTGTTTTGTATAAAATTTGTACAGTATTTCCAAAAATCTGTTTTATAGATATATGTGAAGAACACTGATTTCTTAACACGAAAGTCATATAATGACTGCCTCCTATAATAATGTTCCTTCTGTAAAGTCTCTTTCTGGTGTTTTCTGGCTTTGAGGTAACCTTTGCTTAATTAGGTGGGAATACTTAACTTACTTAAAAAAGAATCCAAATAGTAATTCCACAACTTACAAAAGGTCCACCTATGAAAAGCTTCATTTATGGTAAATGTGCTGGTTTTCTAGCAGTACATATACCATTTTTATATCAGCTATTCATCATAATATTATTAAAAAAATGAAACATTTGTAATCCATCCAAAAACCTCTTTGCTACTCTTTTAACTGAGTCTTGCTTATTAATTCACCTTCTAGATACTTTTGTTCATGTATTTCTGTGATACTTAATAATTCTGTGTTCTGCTGCTGGCAGCTCTTCCTTGCTTGTTGCCACGTGGTAGCTTATCTGGTAGTAGGTTCCTGTTAAAGGATCTGTATTCCAAAATCTGTCATTATCTGTATGAGAAAAAGGAAATTTAGTGTTGCAGTTTGTATAAGCATCTTGCACAAAAATTTATGAGAAAATTAACTACAAGCTTACTTATGAAATGAGATTCTGGAGCAAATTAGCTGAGACCCTCCAAACCCATACTCTTCTGTTAGCTTGCTCTTTGTTAAGTAAAAAAGAGTTTGCTATCAATTTTAGCAGAGATGAGCCTGTCATCCTTTATTTTCAGTTTCCCCAGTCAATATGATAATCTCCAGGTGAAAAAATAATAGTGTAAAGAGATCAATAAAGCAAAACTGTACCTTGGTCATTATTTACACTGGACACTTGTTCAGCAGCTCGTGGCCTATGCCTGAATTAACACTTGGCTGAAATACAACAGAAATCCAAACATTTCCAATGATAGAAAATTTTATTTTCACACTATGCCATCATTAATTACATTGGCAACACTACAGGCTTGGGGCAGAGTGGCTGGAAAGCTGTCAGAAAAAACATGGGGATGCTGATTGATGGCTGCTGATCACGACCCAGCTTGTGCCCAGGCAGCCAAGAAGGCTTGCAGTATCCGGTCCTGTATCAGAAATAGTGTGGCCAGCAGGACAAGGGCAGTGATCATCGCCCTGTACTCAGCACTGATGAGGCTGCACCTCGAATACTGTGTTCAGTTCTGGGCCCCTCACTACAGAGACATTGGGGTGCTGCAGGGGTCCAGAGAAGGGCAACAAAGCTGGTGAAGGGTCTGGATCACAAGTCTGATGAGGAATGGCTGAGGGAACTGGAGTTGTTTAGTCTGGAGAAGAGAAGGCTCAGGGAAGACTTTATCGCTCTCTACAACTACCTGAAAGGAGGATGGAGCAAGGTAAGGGTCAGTCTCTTCTCCCAAGTAACAAACAATGAGATGAAATGAAATGGCCTCAAGCTGCATCAGGGGAGGTTTAGATTGGATATTAGGAAAGAATTATTCACTGAAGAGGTAGTCAGGCAGTAGAACTGGCTGCCCAGGGAAGTGATGGAGTCACCATCCCTGGAGGTATTTAAAAGACGTGTAGATGTGGTGCTTAGAGACATGGTTAAGTGTTGGAAGTGGCAATGTCAGATTTCCAATTGGACTCAATGATCTTACAAGTCTTTTCCAACCTAAATGATTCTATGACTTTTTAAAAAAGTATTCCCTATTTCTAGTCTGCATGTTTTTTTAGGTAATTGGAATTTCTAAACTGTCTGGCGAGAGCTTATTGTTAGCAAAATTGTTCCCTGGGCAAGTACTAATGAGCTGTATTTAAAACTTCCTCTAACTTTCTCTTTTGTTGAGGAAAGTACATTGAATTTCTTGATTGATTCATTAGAAGAAATGTTTTTTATTTTTCATTGTGTTTCTTCATTGCAGATTCACTTCAGATTTTTAACATTCTTTTTTAATTGTAGACTCAAGTGCTAGTGACAGTGTCACAGCAATTTTATAATGCCAAATACTTCATGTTTGTGAGTTTATATTGAGGATGTTCTGGGATATTTCAGGGTACACCATGTAATATTGCACCAGGAAATAATTGTCAGTAATACTAGTCAAAATTGTGGTGGTGATAACTGGTGGTTGTTATTGAATGGCACTGGTTTCCCAGTGCAATTCCCATCAAAATAATAAACAGTGAGTCTGTGCTATAGCACTGAAAAGTTAGCTTTTGGGCAGAATTTCTAATATCTTCATTAGCATCATATTTTGGTGTCCTTCATCCTGCACTCAGATGCACATGCATTTGTCTGTTCAGATAACTTTGTCTTGAAATGTAATTTCAAATATTACAAGGGAAGGGCTAGCACTGCTGCTATTTCAGTAAGACCTTTGAGCCAATTTTCTCATTTCATGTCTTTCAGAAAAGAAACTGCATCTTTCCATTGACTATAAACCAATCTTGTAACACAGAACAAGAATTTGCATTGCTAGAAAAAGTTATACTACTGTTACCACACATAGCGATGAGGCAAGGAGAAATAGGCTTAGTCTCAATTTTCAGATTATGTTCTGCTGACTGCAGTCATATTCAAAGCATGCTGGTTTTTCCTGGGTGTTAGCTACTGATAGACACACCCAGACAACTTTTAGCCTGACGGTAGACTCATAGGAAACATTTTTGTTTCTTCTGTAAGGAATGCTGTGGCATCACAGAGACATTTTTTAGTAGATTAAAGTAATTACAAGGTTTTTCCCTTCCATAATATTAACAGCATCTCAGTATTGCTATATTTACCTAACAGTGTTGTGTTATAGCATCTCTGTCAGCATTTGGGACTTACTGCCAGTGGGACAGAACCCATACAAATGGTCCTTATCAAAGTCAGGAGTTGTTGCACACCAGAGCAAGCTGTCTGACCTGTCAGCAGCCGTGTACTCGGTGTACCATGTGCCACTTAGCTGGAACGGGAAGGCACAGGGAGCTCTGTTGGCATTTCCTAACAGCGTAAACAGATCTGAGGGGGCAAAAGAGAAAGTATAATATATGTGTGGGAATCCGGGAGTCCTAATTCTCTATGTATGTGTCTGCACTCTCCATAATGCTATGTGGAGAAAGGGTTACAAGTGTAACATCACTATAACTGGGGACCTGCTGTCACCAGATTGTGTCTTCCACCTAAGTTCTGGGTAGGTCTTGCAATTTACCATTTGCTTATGATATCACCAGCTGTAACAGCTGGAATTAGAGCAGTTTCACACTGTAGCCAGCTATGAAAGAACTGGAATGGTATTTATTTAATAATTAATTTTCTAAAAATATAATTATTTGTGTATCATGTAGCTTAGCTTCCCATCATTCATTAAAAATAATTAATTGATTTAATTGTTAAATGCTATAGGATTTTTGGTATCTGAAATCTCACAAAATGGCTGAAAGGTAGTGTGCATGGAATTATTTCTGTACTTTTAATACTGGAATATTAAACTTAAAGATTTTTGCCTTTTATACAACAATACTAATACAATTTCACTAGTCCTAGTATAGAGCTAAGTAAAGTGTTTTTATTAAAGCTGACAATTTAAAATAGCCTAGATCCACCTCTACTTTAAAAGTAAAATTTAAAATGCACTTTTTTTGCACATACTGGATTCTATCTGAAGGCAAGCAGCTGTGCATCTCCAGGTTGGAGAAATATAGGTCTGAATATGTGAACTAATCATCCTTCAGTCCACCATTGCCCCAGAGGGAACAGATGATGTTAGACTAAGGGGAGCAAAAATCAAGGGACCCTATCTGTGATGGCAAAAAAATGTGTTCAATAAATCATCAAGATTAATCTCTAAACTTTACCTTCATGGTCTCGAGAACACAAACCACCCATGGTTCTATAGATCTTCCATTTACTCACTGTCGCTGATCCTATGTTCAGCACAATATTGTCATCTTTTGTTTTGCCAGGACTGAGAAATAAATCTTCCCCTTGGATTGCCAAGGTCGCATTTCTGCACTCCCATTTCTGGAATTCACTTTTCTTGTTGCATGGGTATAGAGAAATTTTAGCCTGATTTTTCTTGACAGGCACACCCAAACACAGTGCAAATGCTACACTCAGCAGCTGGTCATAAGACACCTGAATTTTTGTAACTCAGTGTTTTTCTTGCAAGCAGCTGTTGTGACTGTATGAGAACTCTGAGCAATTAAACAGAGCTCAGTATCTTCATTGTACAGTAAAAATATTTCATTGTCCGTAAAACAAAAGAATCAGAATTCATGTATTTATGGTGAAGGGAGCTTGTGCAGAGAGAAATGTGCTGTTTATAGTATGCTGATCTGACTCCTGTACACAAGTGTAAATTTGAGTCACTTTTGCAAAGATCAAATAACATTTTCAAGACTTTTATTTCCTCTGTGAAGGAAAAATAAATGCAGCTCTGGTAAGTACATGTAAATACAATAAAGAGGAATAAGAGCACATAAAGTACATTATGGCAGCATCAAAAATGTCATCACTATAATGAAATTTTCATGAACTTTCCCCTGAAATACACATTTCTTTCAGGAGACCTCAATGAAGATTTGGAAGTCTGCCATCACTTCATGCACTACACATTTAGCTCATATCCACGGGGTTGCATTTGTGCTTAATACAGTCAGTGAGTGAGCCTCCTGTGATTCTTGCTCCTTCTGTAATCAGCATGTTCTTTATGGTTTGGGGGTTTTTTTTTAGGAAGAAAAACTGTGGAACAGTGACTTGTTATCTTGCCTTGTTCCATTATTCTCTCATTAGAATGTCTATCATAAGAAGTCAACGTAATTCACACAATCCAATCACAAACATTCTCACAAGAACCAGCACTGAGCAGCATACAGAGATGAAGATACCGTAGCTGTGTGCCTGTGTGTCTGTACATTGTTATAGAAAGGCAATATGTGAATGCTGAAGGAACTAGCTAACTCTTCCATAGGATTATAGGCAGCCTAATTTAGTATTCCATCAAGACAAGCAGGCCCTTTTGGGAAAGGCTCCCCAGTACTGCAGTTGTACTATTGGCACGTAAAGCAAGACATTCAGTGCTCGGCATCAGTCTGAACACAGCTGCCTGGTTTTCAAGACACCATATAGCATGCAGCATAACTATGCCTCTCATCCTTACACTGAAGGCCATAGTGATTATTTCAGGCTTGTTCTGTTTTTGTCATTGTCATCTACTCAGCCACAATATTACATCTCACATCAGCCCACAAGCTCCATCTCATCCCACACAACCTCATCCTAAGGCTAGGAGATACACATACAACACCCTATTTAATTACTTTCTTTTTTTTCATTTGTCGTAACTCAGTCACATATACAAAGACTATGAAGCACACTGTGAAGTCCCTCTACTTCACAGAGCAGACATAGCCAATAATTAAGTTGTACCCAAACGGAAACCTTTATCTGCACACATGACTCTCCTGACTTCTGATTCTTTACTTTTACTCTTTCAGCTTTACTCCATCTTGACTCTAAAAGCGGACCAAAATCTCTGTATCTGTACCTATTTAAACTTCTGCAGACCACACCAGTTAGTTAGGATGAATATAAAATGCAGGGTAGTCAAGCTGCATGAAAATCTCCAAGAGCCTGAGAAACAAGCAAGACAACAAAAATGCTCACTTTCACACCCACTTTTGCAGGGGACAAAAGATAAAGACTCACCAAGTGTCTGCAAAGCAGTATGAACAAAAGACAAGAAAGCTAAAACCGTAGAAAAATACAAGTGTTTAATTTCTTTCTTCATATTCACAAACAGATGAGATGAAATTAACTGCTGCAGTAGAAGTCCTTAAGGAACCAGTTGATGCTGGCTCCTCAGTTTTGGAGAGTTTTACTTGAAAGAGAAAACTCTGTGCTCTAAATAAGGAAATATCCTGTCACATGTGGTATTTTGAAATCTATAAATAATTACAAAATTCAAACTTTGCATCTGAAAGTGAAGTTTCCATCCATTTGCAAGTGTCAAAGTTCGAACAGTATAACATCATTCTGCTGAATTATTTTTATCTTTTTTGGTTCTGCTCTGGGATTGTAAAGTCTATACCCTCAAAGACAAAGAAGCAGAGAGTGCACTTCGAATGTACTTAAAATCTCACACATATGTACCTGGGAAACTCAGAAAAAAATACATGCAAAGTTTTTTTGGCCAAATAGGTCTTTACTACTACAAAAGTTACACTCAATTTGATGAACTGAACAATGTCAATTATTTCAGTGTGAAAAATTCATCCAGAAGGGAGAATTTAATTTTGCTTGGTAACTTGACAAACTGAGCACTATGTATACATCTGGCATTTATTGTCTCCGATCCACTGGTAGAACTACTGTGCTGTTATTTTGTGCGAATTTATCTCAGGAGGATCAATACAGATTAGCCTGATCTTTACAAACCTTTCTTTTAACCAGTGATTTGGACAACAAAACTGCCTTTCAAAATTATTTAGTCGACAAAGTGCAAATGAATTTTAATACTTAATTTTAAAGAGTGCAAGACAGAGGCAGTAATGGGGGAAAACAATTCATTTAAATTTCTGTTTATTCCAAACACCATTTTACTTGAGTAGCAGTATGCATGCTTCAGTGCATTACGGTGAGATACATTCTCAAAGTGCAGGCTTTGGGGCTGAGTGCTCTGCAGAAAGAGTGCTTAGTGTATGTCAGTACACTGTGTGTGATGCTGCCACATATCTCTAAAAAGAAAGAACAATAGGGTGTTTTAAATCTAACTTCGCTTTAGTTTCATGCTTGTTTAATTAGCCATTTCATACATTACTGGGTTGCACTGTCATGAGAGTATTTTTTGAAGAGCATGCAACAATAGCTCTTAATCCTTTCCAAAGAAAGGAATAATTGCTGATTTTAGTTCATCATATCTATTAGGTGCATTTCCTTTGTTCAAGCTAGATATGTTTTTTTAAGCTTAATCATCTGGCTGTGTTATCCCATTAGACAACACTCTGTTCACTTTTTGTTGGTAGAATCATTTTCATCATCCCTTCCAGTTAGGGCACAGCTGTATTCTAGCACTGTGCTGTACCACCTCGTCTCTCTTTCAGTCTCACTTTGAGTTTTGATCTTGAATAAGAAACAAATAATGAAGCTCATCCCTAATAAAATGATGAGGACCAGAGTAAGTAGTATCCACATATTCATGTGACCATGTTCTTTGTCCTTTTTGGCATCTGTAAATAAATACAGCAAACAGAAGTGGGTGTACTGTCGCCATACATAAATACAATACGGAAACCTATTGGTCTAAGTTCCCCCTTGATTACTAGGGGCATAACCTATTCTAATGTTTCTGTGCCAGTCACCCTCATAGGCCATAGCATGCAAATGAAGGAGCAAAGAGGGGGTGATCAGTTCACCAAAGCATTTAGTTATCCTAGGATGCCTTAAATGTCTTGTTGATACTGCTAAATTATGTTGGGAATTAATTCAGTGGCAACTAAGTAAATTAAGCCAATATAAATAAATATCTAAAACACAAATAAATAATAAATAACAAATCGTAAAAAAAACCCAAATATTTATTTTTGTGTCTCTTTGAAACTATTAGGAAGGAAAATTAAATCCTACCTTCCACATTTGCAGCTGCTTTAGGAATAGCTGCCAAAGATAAAGACAAATGTTTAGTCAAAATCTAAAAAGGTCACATTTTCATCCTGACAGTTTCATGTTAGCAAAAGGACTCTACATCAAGGTTACCTCATCACTTCTCCTGGAAACACATTTGCTAGATTAACAGAGATGAAAAGGTGAGATTGATTTTTAATCTGATATTCACTGTAATAAAACTGCTATTTTGTATATTAAAGCTCCCTTCTTGCTTCTTTTTCAATAACCAAAGAATCTCTAAGCACAAGTAGTGTCCAGCTGGTTTAGGTGGACTTTCTCTTCTCCTCTGGTTAATAAATCTTGCCCTCTTCACTGGTTCTGCATACCTGCAGAGACTGGAGACAACTTGGTCAAACACTGAGGATATTTGCCAGTTTTTCTGTACTGCACACAGTTCCTTAGAGACCCAGCAGATTTCAATTTACCATCACTCATTTGCATCTACAGTTACAAGGTTTCTTATGCAGTTTTTCCTGGCTGTGCAAAGAGGGCGCCATCTGCAAGGTCTTTCCCGGCGCTCCGGGTGGATGCTGGATGGTGGCCAATGCAAGAACATGGGCAGCCCCATGGGCAGCCTGAGCCGCAGGGATAGTCAGGGTGTGTGTCCCAGCCTAGGAAGCACCAGGAGCTGGGCCGCTGCGGCAGAAGCACAGCAATGCTTTGAGCTCCCGTGTGTTGGTGAACAGGAAGGGAATACAACTGTTAAATTGTCCCTTGGAAGGATGCAGAGCTCAGTGGAATGTAATATTGGCTTGTGCTGAAATACCGTTCTATTGGAGAACCTGTATCAGGGAATATTCTCTATACTTTGGCATTGCACATAGGGGCTGCATCAAATAAAGTCTGTGTTGACAGGGAGTTTCTGTGTTTCCAATATATCTAGTGACAAAGAATGAGCCTTCTGTAGTGTTTATTGCCCTGAATATCCAAAGAAAACTAGAAGTTGCCCTAAAAGGAGAATTTTTATTTTCAGGAAATGCTCTGACACCACTATGAATGTGTACGTCTGCTTTCCCCCCGCAGCTGCAGCCCTGCTCCGTGTGGGGGAAAAGGACAGAACCGCAAAAACATCCCCAACCTCAGGGTTGTGAAACAGGGCAGGAAATCATACTTTTTTTCAGCATTAACAGTTAAACTCCAAAATACCACATGGCTGCTTGGCTCACGATATTCTGATATTTCTGCTTCCTGACCAAAGCAGATGGTACTCGGTTACACAGAAACACAATATTAAAAAGAAAAAAAGAAAAGCTAACAAAACCACTTCTACTATTTTCAAAGGTCACTATATGCTCTCTGGATCATGCTCCCATTCTGTTATTATTTAAATAGAATTGCTTCATCCATCTCTTTCTGGAACAGCATGTATCATAGTACAGGAAGAGGAAGAAAAGCAAAACATTGTCCCATAGAAAGTGAATACAAATGTTAACAGGAAAGTACATGTGTATGTTGGAGCAAAATGACAAAGGTGTTTGAATTTTTTTAAAATATTGATCATCTTTAGTTATTAATTATTCATCACACAATGCAAGAAAATCTGAAGTTATGAAGCAATAAAACATGAACAGAGCAGACGAAAAAAGATAACTATATATTCATATTATTTTTGACTGAATGCTGAAACAGGTGATAATGAAGACTGCAAATACAGCATTCTATGTCAGTCTTTTGTAATTACCATATGTGCTATTAGTACTGAAATAAAAACATAAACATGAAGGGCAAATATTAAAGAAGTCGCTTACTCTGTGGTTTCTTACAAATAAAACCCCTTTGGGAAGAGCAAGGAAGGATACTCCAGTAGCCAGAGAATGCAGACAGCTCCACACAGTAGTCAAGCTGGTCCTCCAAGGGCTGTCCTTCACCCTAGCTGAGAAAGTCTAAGGCACTGCTGCCTTGCCAAAGCAGCTGCCCTGTTGAAAAAGTTAGTAGCAATACTAATAGTTCCATATAAAAATCCTTTGCCAATATTAGTGAATATTCATATTAATGTTATTGCTTTACTTAGCCTAATAATGGTATCTTGCTTTCTTCAGATTCTATCTGTGGATATTTTCTAATGCATTTTATTTCTTTATTTTCTAAAAAAAAAAAATTGTTTTTCCAAAATATGATTTGCAGATTTTCCATTCCATTTCCAATAGTTTTAATTTGCATATCCCCATATTTTTGTCTAGGGTACTAAAGTTTCAAACTGAAAAGAAATAAAGCTAGGATTTTAGTTTCTAAATTAGTACTTCATCAGTACTCTTTGAAAATCAAGCTGTAACACCTAATTTTCCCCTTACACTATACCAGAGGAGTTTGATGCTGTGGGCTCTGGTTGGACAGCCACAACTCCCAAGTGGATGCTCCCCAGCCATGAGAAGATGAGAGCCAGCCAGGCCATGTTTCCCACTGGAGCGCAGAGCAAACCGGGTGGGAAAGGCTTTTTCATAGTCCAGGAATAGGAGAGGTGTCCTCATGGAGGGCTGAGGTCAATGGGACAGATAGTCTGTGGTCCTCTGTGAAGGCAACCATACTGACACTGCGACGTAAGCAGCTGTGAAAAACTATCATTGATTACTGCAGTTTCTGGATTGTTCAAATGTAGAAATGAGGCCCCATGATTGCCTCAGGTACTGACAGCTGAAACTGCATGTTGTATCTTGCTTTGTTAAAGAACACTATCTTCTGTGTTGTGCTTCTCAAAAGATATTCTTAACACATCTCCATGTCTTTGCTACTGAATCAGATATTAGGCAGGATATTTGAATTGAGGCAGTCCCAAATGGGGGCATCCCTTTGGTGGACACATGCAAGACCCATAATTGAAGCCAAGCAAATTTCTACAGCCTTTCACACCATCAACTTCCAAGCATTTTTATATTATATGTTATCATTCTATCTTTTTGGTTTTAACTAGCTTCTATTCAATTATTTCCTTAAAAACAACGTTTTCCTTAAAAACAAGTGTATCTTATTCATATTTCATGTCTGTTTCATGGAGTCTATTTATTGTTATTTATAGAAGTTAAAATAGTTACCATTTACATTTCTGTATATTCCTGTCCAAAAGCCACATGTCTTACTTGTCTACAAGTCTGCATGCTCTGCTAAAAAGTTTGATTCAGTCAGATTGTCTACAGAAGTCAATTTACAACCTACAAGAAAAACAACAGAAAATGACTGGAGGTATCCTCTGCCACAGAAGTCAGTGGCATGTTGTAGTAACAGCCCTTGATATAGGATAAGGTTCATAATTAAACCTCTCTTGCTGGTAAGGAGTAAGCAAGGATATAGAGACCAGAAAGTAGTGTTCATCTGTAGCTGAACAGCACCAACTGTGAGTGATGTCAGCAGAAATGAAAGATGTGAAAGTAAAGTGATGATGAAGATTTTTACACGTCAGGCAAAATGCACATTATTTTCAAGTGAGTAGATATTTTTATAGGTATTACAGATGTTTATTTGTTCTTTATGGTTTGACAGGATATTATGCAGCATATAATACTGTGCAGCAAACAAATTTACGATTCAAACTGAAGAATTATTTTTTCTGTCAATGGTGGTGGAGGAAGAGGGCTAAAAGGATCTGAAGAGATATAAAACAGAAGCATCAATTTCTTTTGGGCAGTACAGTGCTTCCCTTTCTCTTTCATAGCCTCCTGAAGCATGGATGAGGTAGCTGATGATTCAGCAGCGTAGGTGGAAGAGTGCCAAGGAGCAGCTCATGGTTTTGGCTGAGCCCAGATGCCTCCAATATGGGTAAAGGAAGCTTTTGCCCTCCCCTGGCTCTGCAGGCTGACAGAAAGCCCTGCTGCTAGAGCGAGGACTTTCAGGCAGTACCTGCAACCTCTTTTGGATCATCTCATCATGTTAAAAATAAGTGATTGTTATTATGATATTTACTTCTGCTCTTTTGTAGGGATAGATAGAGAAAAGAAGGAATGAGGCTAAAAAGAAGTAAAGTCATTTTAAAATCTTACTAAAAGAAGAAATTTTGTGAATGAAGAAATAAAACCAGAAACAAGAACAACTAGGGAATAAAAAAAAAAAAAAAAAAAGAAAATTTACCACCTTAATTTCAACATAACTGAAAAGCAAACAGCATCAATGGTGAAAAGTAAATGCGATGCTGATTTCCTTTTCTTCACGTGTAGATTTTGCTGCATTAGTTTTCAAGTGTTTTTTTAAGTGAGTTTTCTTTATGTCAAGATTGAAATCCTATCTTTAGGTAAAAATAATAATTACCTGATTGAGTGCACTGAGTCACAGACTAAGCCCAGCTCACTTGACAGGTGTTGAAGTTATAGCAGTGGCTTCGGAAAGGAATTCAATATATGTGATCAGATTCAGGACATGTTCCAATACCCTGTGAGGGATCAGAAGGACGTACATCTGGAAGAAGTGAAACATTCTAGATGCTTTCATTCACTAGGGATTGCAGCTTTTCAGATTTGAAATCAAGTTTTTTAAAAAACCCTCTCTTAAAATTGCTTAAAATATTCTTTGGCAGACTATGCTAGCATTAACAGTGACTATGTCGAGAGTGGCAATGAGGAGAGCCAGTCAGTCATAGCTGAATGATTCAGTGTGAGCCTGCACTCTTCTATGTTACCAAATAAAATTAATAAAACTTGGACTATCTCAAGGATATTTGAGTATTCAGGGTGGATTGGTTCTAGTTTACTTTGTTATAAACAACAAATCTGTATAAATAAAAGGTACTGTAAAAGAAAAAGAAAAGTTGTTAAAATCCCAGACCCTCAGGAGGTTCAGATAATAATTTTACTTTAAATGAAATAATAATTTAAGTCATAGTTTGCTGTGGGAATTTCCCATTTAATATTTTACTCAAGGTAATAATCCTCATATCAAATTTCTGACCAGCTTTAAGTCTGACAGTGCATGAAATACTCTGAAGTTCATTGAATATTTATGTAGTAGCCCATATTTTCCTGCAAAGAATGAAATTATGGAAACAGTAACGGTGTCAATTAGTACCTGCACTTTAAGACAAAAATTGCGAATGAATAGATATAAAGTTCAGAGCACGGCCTGGAAAAGAAATTAAAGAAAAACTACACGAAACCAGATCAAAAGAAACTCAGATTTTCCATTAAGTCTGTGTCACTAAAGCTAACAGCAGCTCTTTAACACAAATGAGAAAGCAAAGTGGTTCAGTGTCATCCTAAGATTTGCCTGTAGCTTTTAATTTGTAGCATTTCTCAGTGACACCCATAGAATGACTATGAAGTATGAACTTTTGTTTGGGTCAATAACAGGCCCCTTTTTTTCCTCAGATGCAACTCTTCTTCCTTTCCCCACTTTTTAGAATCTAGTAACAGTAAAGCTGTAATCAGTGTATGAATGCTGCTTATGTTAAAGGAATAAAATTTATTTTATACTTAGTGGATTTTTTTGATTACAGTCCTTTCCACAAAATTCCTGCCAGCAGAAAGTTTCACATTCTAGACTTGAAGTGAAATGTTTAATAGTCCCATAAGCTGTATGTTCTGTCTGCCTGCAATATAAGGTAACTCCTATGGCTGTTATCACCCAGTACACTAAAATGACAGTATCTTGGCTAACGAATGACAACTCCATCAAAATAAAACATTGTTCTGCAAAATAAAGGTATTGACATTGCATACTCAGGCTTGTTATTCCTTAATATGTATTTAGAAATTTGTATTTCAGTCAGAACAGACAGAGCAAGGTTTCTGCCATAAAACCAAAAGTCATTGCTATAGCTTAACGTCAGAATTTTTGCAGACAGGAAAAAGTTTTTCATTACAAGGTGCTGTTTTCCAGGCCCCACTGAGTTCTAGGTAAAAACAGGCTGGTTTTTGTTTTGGTTCTCTGTAGTATCACTTTGAAAAATTTATTTTCCGTTTATCTGTCCATCTGTAACAGCCGTGATGCTAAAATTGAAACAGACATTTAACACAATTTTTCTACGCTCTCAGCTGCTGCTTATGGTGAGTGGATTTATACAAATGCACATTTTCACAGTCACATAGAGAACTCAGTTTGAAGATCTGTGCTACGATTGTTAAAAATTGAATTGAATCAGGACTCAGCAACGTAAAGGTAAAACACAGCAGTATGTATCCTGAGACAGTTTTGGATAATGATGTCCCATGGATTTGCATGAGTGGAAGTATTCATGTCAAGGTTGGTGATTACTGATCGCTTATATATTCTAACACCAAGCATTTTAGCTGGTAGGGAAAGGCACTGTTAGAATCTTGGAGATATATATTGTTCATCAACAAGTTCATTGGCTCAGACAATGCAGTGTTCTAAGAGGCTTTATTAGAATGCTGCTGATTATACAAGAAAATCTATTTTTACAAAACATTTATTCTAAGTTCTCCCTAGAGATACTGAATTCCAGATATATTTTGCTATGTTATATGTCAGGGTGGAATCAAAGTTTGTAGAAACAGTCACTAGTTAAGAAGATTATTACTGATGAAAGAGCTTGTTTTTATTATCAAGGCAGTTTAGTCAGTTCAAAGAACAATGCAATAGAAACACGATAGTGAAGTGCATTGAACAACTGCACATTCACTAGAGAAGCTGAAGCTCCTTTTGTCATTCAGTCATAGATCTAATAAGACTGATGCTTACTCAAGTGTTCTCTTACACAGTGGTGGACCTGGATATCCATATTTGCTTCTAGTACAGTATAGCTTTTACTGCTTTTAATCTTTGGGACGCAGCAGGTGTAACAAGGAGGGTGTTCAGAGGCACATGGTATGTCCTTGTGAACCCTTCTGAACAAAAAGCAATGAAAAACTTATAGCTGCCAATGATCACGAGGCACTAGCCTTAGTGACCCTGTTGGTACCTTGCAGTAAAATTCATTTCTTCTAAAAATGGCCATCTGAAAGTTAACCAGGTAGTTTTACCTAAGTGTCTAAGATTCCCATAGAACTAGTAAAGAGAGGCCAGCACTGTCAGAGTTTCCCATCCTTCTCCACTAGCTAAGATGAAGTTTAATGATTTAAGATGGGTGAAGATAAGTGAAGTGAGTGCTGTCCACCAGTCCTGGGATTCTAAATCTATTCATGCTGCAATTCTCCCTGCTGATAGTAATCCAATCATAGCTTCTAACTGCACCACCTATAAATTGATTAATCTTACCACATTGCTACTGAGCCTAATCCATAAGGGCTCGCCATATTGCACTGCCTGCAGCTGCAGGAATGTATTACTGTAATAACCAAAAATGCTGGCAAGCTCTGAAGATTTCTCCTTGTAGGCTTTTTTTGCTTCTTGCCAATTCATTTTAGAAGGAATGATTAAATAGCTGCTGTTATCGTAATGGATGAAGTCAGAACCTGGAGCAGTTATGGAAGGAAACAGCTCAGGCTCTGCAGGAAAAAGGTACAAATTTGAGAGGAATGGGAGAAAACAATGAAAAAGCAGTACTACTTCTGAGTAACAGATGACTATAGTGGCAGCACCATAATCAAATTCTTACCTAAAATGCTGGAGACATATTTTAATAGTAAACTGGTATTATTTTTAACGATAGAGTATATTCAGGGATTAGGGAGAGGCAGAAAATGAGTTGTGTGTATCAAAGACCTACAGCTAGCAACGTGGACAGATAAAAAGGACAAAAACCTGCCTTCATATTCAGTCAGTATCAAGAACACTCTGGCAATTGTTTTTGCTACAAAAAATTACGCCCTTATGCATCTTTCTGTGCTTCTAAGGATCAGAGCCATGAAACATGCGACCCAGCTGTGGCTTCTTCCTGTATTTTTAGTTGCAGTTCTCTATTTCTGTTCCTGCAGACTCTGCAGTGAGCTGTGCTCCGGATGTATCTCCCACCCTGAGGATACATAAAGAAAACTAGAACTTTCACCCTTCCGATTATTCCTGGTCTTTTGATATGAAAGCATTTCTAGAGACTGAAGAGCAAACCAACCTGTTTAACTGACCTTAGTTAACCCCCCAGAGGAGTATGTGTGAGGGCTTTTGCTAGCTGGGTAAAGCATAAATGGCTAAACTTTC
Organism: Psittacula echo; assembly: GCF_963264785.1. Lineage (NCBI taxonomy): Eukaryota > Metazoa > Chordata > Aves > Psittaciformes > Psittacidae > Psittacula > Psittacula echo. The sequence goes on along the minus strand of NC_137737.1, from coordinate 39,043,695 downwards.
CTGTCAATAGATAAAAATGTATTTTGAAGGCATATATCTTCTGATAACCTGTTTTGGGTATTTGCCTCACAATGAAGCAAGTGAATCCTGCCTTCAAATTATCTACTTGCCATGTGCAGGCAACTGATTTGGGTGTAGATGTCTGTAGGGCAGGTGAAGTCATTCTCAGTGTCGGTGGGTATGCTGGTAGGGGAGAGGCTGTAAAGATGAAACTTTTCTATAACCCTTATCACAAAACAGGTTTTGAGTCTGGAACTCCTGAGCTGGGAAAGTAGCCCTACTTCCCTCACCCTGGCTGCTATAGGCACATTCAGGCAGTTACAACTGAGGACTCGTATAGTCAGATTGTTCAGTAAGTGCCTTCCAACAAAGAAGGTAGAACATAAAACATACTGCTGTCCATCTGGCAAATATAGCTTTTATTATGTTGGCGGTCAGCACTTTTCCAGTATCTTGCTTCATGTATAGATTCTTTAGTCACTACAATACAGTCAGTTTAGGTAAAAATAAAAGAAATAAAATTAGAGGCAATAAAGTACAAAATGTCTGGTAAAATAACAGAAATAGGATTGAGGAGACAAAGTTAATAGCTTTCTTTTCACATTTTTCTGGCTCTTATTTTCATTTATTGTTTCTTGGAAAGTAAATGTATTATATATCTCAAGCAAATGTATTTTTCTTGGCAGATTACTGGAAGAACTTTAGTCAGTTTACTAAAATTTCTTGAAGTGCATCAAAGCTATTTATTTTTATGTAATTGATGGTAATCTGTACTGAATATAGTTGAATTTTCAGTTGGATTCATGCTATACTGTGATACTGTGTGTACATGGAAAAACAACAAAACAAAGTAAAAATCCCAGGTAATAAACTGAATATTTTCAGTAAAATCTAACAATTCGAGTAATTTTAATTCTTATATAATTAATATAATATATATAATATATATAATTAATATAATGCAACCCACCATTTCTGCAGTTCTAGACTCCTGCAAAGGAATGACAATACATGTAGACTCTAAACAGGCCTATTATTCTCTGGCTACAGCTTTAAAAACTTGATCCCTGAAATACTCAGTTGCCTTCTGCTTTAAGCCATTGAAATATAGGATCCTATTTGGGACAGAAGTCAGGCTCATTACTCTAACTTTGACTATGTTATCTAAGTTACCCATTTTCTGAGTCTTTTTCTGTTTACCTGTATTGTAATAAACTTCCTGTCAGTTTGCATGTATTTATCTCTAAACGGCAATCCTCTTACCCACTTATAATAGTGAAAAATTCTTCCATCTGACCAAATATATGTACTCTCTCTATTAATGTTGTCCAGTTTGACCCATGTTTCATTGGAAACATCCTTTAGATGGAAGGTGAAGAAGGCTATTATAAAAAAAAAAAAAAAAAATCATAGAAAGAGAATATCTGAGGAGTTGCCTTTCTTCAAATTCAGTGTAAACCAAATTCCAAATGAAACAACTAATCAACTTAAAAAATGTTGGAAATACAAAGATCAGTATTGTTAGACTATGAAAGAATGGTAAAAGGGAAATGTTTAAATTGGTATTCGAACTGAAGCACTTTGATTTCATTAAGGGAAAACAAAAGGATTTTTTTAATATAAAAATGATACAGCCTTCTTGGAAATATTGTAGAAATTAGAGCTAGAAAGGACTTCAAAAGGATTAATCAGTCTTCCTCAAGGTAACATCAACTACACATATATCATTTCTGATGGATATTGGTTTACTGTCTAACTTGAATACCTGTAGGCATTTCATTACTATGAACTATTACTATTTATGCCATCTTCCAAGGCCACGGGTAACAGATTATTCTGTTCCCTCCACATGACGCTTATGCCAAGAGATAGGAAGTGTCATCGCTCTCCAGTCTTCTGTCTGGATCAAGCATCTTCCTTCATAGGTTACACTATTTAGCTCTAAAGGCTAGTTTGGCCTTGTCATTAGATGATGAATTGTGCTGGGTTCATACTTAGTGCTGAAAGATTCAAATGTCATACCTTGCACTTGCTCATTCTGTATACAGGCCAAATTTCCCCCTAATTCTATACAAGCACTTCTTGCAGAGTGCCAAGTCAGTCTTTCTTCTTCTCTGGATCCAGATATTTTAAAACACTGTGAGGAGTAAAGGAATAAACAAAATTTCAGGTGTCAAAGAGTATTAGAACCACTGTGTTAGGTTAATTCAGTTCTAGTCCTTGCATGTAAAGAGCAGCACATGAGGGATCTGCTGAAATGTGAATGCTTTCAGCCACCAAGGAGATAAAGGTAATCACAGTGATATGTGTGCACAGCACTTACAAACCTGTGGACTGTTCGATGTTAGTGTTCGGCAAGAAGGGGCAGCCTCCAAAAGCTTTTGAGGAGTTAAGTGTATATCCAAGGTGCACAAATAGAGGTTTTGAGTAACATAGAATCATAGAATAGTTAGGGTAGGAAAAGACCTTAAGATCACCTAGTTCCAACCCCCCTGCCATGATCAAGGACACCACACACTAAACATTTACTGAAAAGTAGAATTTTTGAGGGACTGAAACTCTTTCCTGTTTGAGAACATAGGTTGGGGCAGGCATCTCTGAGGTCAAGTTCTTTCAGTTATCTATCACAGATGTAGTGCTAAAGCCTGAGCTTGTGTAAGCACTCAGCCTAAGTGGAATTGTGTCAGGAAGAAATGCTCTTCTGTATGGTGTATTAGTATCCCATGGGGATTTTTCCCAAAGACCGGAATAAAAAAAGTTGTTTTTGTGGTTGTATATTTTCTGAGAGACAGAAGACATAGTTTGTAACTGGCATATGCTGCTTCTCCATTTTAGTATCACTGGAATGCCTAAAACCTTTTCCTATTGTTTGCACTGTGGGATGGATTTGTGATTTTCATCTGATTTTGAGGGTTTTTTGAAGTTCATGTAGTTAGGTGTACTTTTGCTCAACTTAGCAAATAACAATGCTTGCTTGTTTTCTATATTTCATTTGACATTTATTGCTGCGTGTGTTACTCAATTTAAGATGAGTTCTTTTGGTAGCTGATTAAACATAAAAAGTGTGACCTTTCATTTTTTATCTCTGTTACTCAGAAAAGGGGACTTAGATATAGAGATAAGGATAATGGAACCGGATTTCCGTGGAGTAAAATAAATTCTAGAAACTGAAATAGCAGCTATAGCTAAAAACACATGGACATTTACAAAAATTGTAACTTAAAACATTCAATTTCAACTTTTTTTAGAATTAGGTGCAGACTTGCCAATATGAAAATTGATTTCACAGCTAGCTAGAATACCACTTAGTAAACGGTGAGGAAATTTATATAGTGAGATAAAAGGGATAGTTGTTTTCTCTGCCTCTAGCAAATTTGCTAAATATGGCTGAGATTTGCTACTGCACCTTGCTCTTAAACAAATGCCAAGTTTCAGGACATCCTCCCAGAGATGGAAGTACAGTAGGAGCAAATCCTGAGTACTTTGAATTCTGCCTTTCACAGATGAAGGCATTTTTATCAGTACAGTTTACAACTTTCCAAAAGCCTGTAAATAAATGGAATACAGAGAATCATTGTCTGAAAATCTCGTACCACCATTACGGCATTAAGCCCTAGACAATATTCTTAAAGCACGAATGAAATCTTCCTGAGGCAGGTGAAACAGTTGCCATGTACACCTCCATATATACTCCTCCTTTCTATGTTTTATGTTTTGTCTCCTAATAGTGATGGTGTGTTTTAAACCTGATCTGGTTTTGGCTGGGATAGAGTTAATTTTCTTCTTTGTAGCTGGTGCAGTGATGTGTTTTGGCTTTTTGTCTGAGAACAATGATAAGCCATCGATGTTTTAGTTGTTGCTCAATAGAGTTTACTTGATCAAGAACTTTTCAGTCTTTCATTCTCTGCCAGTGAGGAGGAGCACAAGAAGCTGGGAGGGAGCAGAGACAGGACACCTGACCCAAATGAGCCAAAGGGGTATCCATACCACAGCATGTCACATCCAGTTATCCGAAAGGGACTGATTGCTGCTTGGGGATGGGCTGGGTATTGGTCAGTGGCTGGAGAGCAATTATATTATGCATCACTTGTTTAGTCCTTCCTCTATTTCATATTATTATTATTGTATTATTATTTTTTTAGTTTTATTTCAATTATTAAACTGTTCTTATCTAAACCTGCAGGGGTTTATGTTTTTTCTGATTCTCCTCTCCATTCCACTGGAAGGGAAAGTGGTGGTGACTGCATTGTACTTAGTTGCCAGCTGGGCTTAAGCCATTACAAACCTCAGCATACTTGTTCTGCAAAACTGTTAGTATTGTTCGACTACCTATTTATAGGGTAGCCTCAAATTTTAACATGTAGCAAACATCTGGGATTTTGATGTTAGATTTTCAACCAAATATTTCTTGTTGGTATTTTACTTACCAAAATCTGACACTGATTGATGGCTTGGCTTCATGAACGAAGATTTGGGAAGGGCATTACCTACACTTACTACCAGCACGATGACTAAGGGCAAGTGGAATAGGCAAATTTGATTGGAGAAAAGCTGCATAGGCAATCAGGAAGATTCCAAACAGGACTGTCATCTCCGGAATCAAGCTCGAGTGACCCAAGGCCTGAACCGCCCCCAGGCAAGGCTGGGTCTGCAGCTTCCAATGCACCTTGTCACCTGCCGTTTCGACCCTCTCCTGTCGCTACAGGGCTTTGCAAGTGTGAGTAAACCCTTCCAGCCTGCGCAATGGATTTTTTAGGCGAGGCGCAGCGTGCACAGAACTGGCCCCGCCCTTTACACCTGAGGTTTATCTGCCACAGCCTAGATAGCTAGGAGGGTGACAGCAAAGTCCTCAGGTCGTAGGTTTTGTACGACTGTCCTCTTACAAGGCTAGACTAGCTCCATCAGCCCCGGTTTGAAGATAGGAGTTTTCCTTCTCCTGTGAGGATAGCATGTCTTCGCTAACGAAGATTTGGAAAGGGTTTTACCCTTGCATTCTGAACAAGACTGTCATCTCCTGGGTCGATCTCGAGTGATCAATGACGCAATAGCACAACATCAAGCATCTAGGTGGGATTCTGACTTAGAGGTGTTCAGTCATAAGCCCACCAGTGGCTCCTCAGCCAAGAGAACGCTCCAGGGGTCTGAACCTGCGGTTCCTCTCGTACTGAGCAGGATTACTATTGCAACAACACAACATCAGTAGGGTAAAACTAACCTGTCTCACGACTATCTAATCCCAGCTCACGTTCCCTATTAGTGGATGAACAATCCAACGCTTGGTGAATTCTGCTTCACAATGATAGGAAGAGCCAACATCGAAGGATCAAAAGGCAACGCTGCTATGAACGCTTGGCCGCCACAAGCCAGTTATCCCTGTGGTAACTTTTCTGACACCTCCTGCTTAAAACCCAAAAAGCCAGAAGGATCAAAATCTGACATTATCACACAGTTTTCAGGATTATTCATAAAATTGGGTTCTTTTGAAGCCCAGGCAACATAATTCACTGAAGTCCCAGCCAGCCAGCTGAAAGAAACAAGGAGGTTCCACTTAAACTTGAGAAGAAACTTCTTCTCAGTGAGGGTGACAGAACACTGGAACAGGCTGCCCAGGGGGGTTGTGGAGTCTCCTTCTCTGG